>NW_026067935.1:3018524-3064990 GCF_014885135.2 Alexandromys fortis
AGGAGATCAAATTATAGACTCACTGACCTTTATTTATCTCTAGAAACCAATTATGAGTGAGTGCATCCCATGTTCATCTTTTTGGGTCTGGGTTACCTCACTCAGGATAGTGTGTTCTATTTCCATCCATTTGCATGCAAAATTTGAGAAGTCATTGTTTTTTACCGCTGAGTAGTATTCTAATGTGTATATATTCCACACTTTCTTCATCCATTCTTCCATTGAAGGACATCTAGGTTGTTTCCAGGTTCTGGCTATTACTTTAATGTTCCCTGTCTCTCTATCAGAATTTCAAGCTTGGCTATGGATGTAAAAGGCAGTGATGCAATAATTTTTTTGTTTTGTTTTGTTTTGAAGCATGATCCTGAGAGGAATAAATATTACAGTGCAAGTCAACTAGACCTGGGCTTTTCAAATGCTTTTCTGTAGTATGGTTACACCTCTCAAAGTGGCTGGATTGACAGTACTTAGGATGGGCTGCAGGAATGTGGCTGGAACTGTAGTGCAAGTTGGTTATGGGAGAAGCAGGACGCCCTGATGGATGTGAGACTTGCATACACAAGAAAAGATAGATGATGACTCTGAGGTTTGGGGCTTTCTCAGTCAAGTAGCTGTGAGTACCACTTTCTTCATCTGGCATGCTGACAGAGAGATGGCTTCAGGAGAAGCACTGGAACCCAAAAAGTGTGAGACATCCCTGCAGTGATGCAACTGGGGTGGTGGAATAAAGCATCAAAAGTGCACAGGGGATAACGGAGGGGGACCCACATCTGGGACCAACCAGAGTATCGGTGCCACTAGGTTGGCTGAGATGGTCCTCCCAGCTCTTGTCTCCCACAGCAAGCTCACTTACCCAACCCACAAACAACTGGGAAGCATGACTGCCTGGCAATGGTGTGCATGTCTGTAATTAGGACAGTTGAAAGTAAGACCAGCTTCCACCATGGCTAACTGGGCTCTCTGTTTGAATTGGGCATCCCGTTCAAAGAACTGAAGAAGCTTACACAGATAGCAAACTGGTAAGGAACTTTATTCACCAGCAAAGTGATAATACTGGTTGAACACACTGCAAGACGGCCAGAGTACCCAAGAGTCCCTGGTGCAGCTGCCAGCTTCTTTTTATGGGACCAAGAGAAGGAACAGTTACTAGTGATGGGGTATAAGTGATGCTTTGATTTTGATTGACAGGCCTAGGTTACATAAACCTCTATTAACTGAATATGTCCCTTCCCATGATGCATCAGATTATAATTGTAGGCACACATAATCATTTATAGGCATAATATTGTAAGTAGAGGGTTTACTCTAAAAGTTACCATAGAGGGTATACTTTCTTGCTGTTCAAGCATCCAAAATTGGGTCAGGCTGGATTGGCCTACTGTGTCTAATTCCCAGATGTGCTTGAATCAGAACCACGAGTTCCCGCAGGGTAGAGCCACTTGCTGCATGGCTTAGAGTGGGATGTGCATGGAATGCAATGTGAGTGGTGGAGTCGCAGGTTGATAAATCTGTTTATAGGAAAGGCCTCTGAGCATAGCTCAAACAGAACACAGTCTTGTGTTGCTAAGCTTTGCCTGTGTTTTGTATGTGTTACCATTTGCTTCTGTGATGAAACTCCATGACCAAGGCAGCTTATACATGAAAGAGTTTATTTGAGCTTCTGGTACCAGAGGGAGAGTCTGTAACCATGAGGGAGATTTGACAGCCAACAGCTGCAATAAGAAGCTGAAAGCTCACATCTTCAACCAACAGGAAGCAGAGACAACAAACTAGAAGAGGGTGGGGCACTAAACCCCTAAAGCCAACCCCCAGTGGCTCCACCTCTTAGAGGTTCCATGACTTCTCCTAAACAGTGCCACCTTGTGGTGACCAAGTGTTCAAATACATGAGCCTGTGGAGAACATTCTTAAACTGCCATAGATAGCCTGCCTCAAAACCTTGATTAGGAAGAGGGTTTAAGGATTATATTCCTTGTCTTCAAGGCCTATGACCTTCATCTGACTTTCACCTTCTCTGGTGTGAAGACAGTGGTAGTACAGGGCTCAGGAAGTAGCAAAGAAGGTTGACTTCTCCCTCCACAGTAGTCCCAGTCCTGGGAAGGGAACGATGGCTGACAACCTGTTCCCTTAGTCAGTGGCCCAGTGGCTGACTCAGCCCTGAATTGATTTAGCTGTGTCTCCTGGAGTAATCTTCATGGCGTTCACCCTCCTTCAATTAGTGTGGGCTGCAGACATGCAAATTCATTTTTACATTAGCCTAGGAAAAACATAATTAAGAAGTTGTCTGCTGAAGAGGAGGAAAAGAGAACATAATGTCTTCAGGGGCCAAACTGAAGATGACTTTTGCACTTGGCACTGTTGGGGATTAGCCACGCCTCAGCACCCTCATTAGCATAGATGATCAGGCCCTGGTTCTGGCTCCCATGTGGGGCTTGCTGAAATTCTTGGGGTTGGCAGGTCCCAAAAAAAGACTGCAGCTCTCTCAGCAAGAAGGCCCACTTTCAAAACGACCCCCTTTGCAAAGCACAGCCTCGGAGCGACCCTTTGATGTTTATTAATTCTGTCTGCCCTTCCCAAACCAATTGAATTAATTCCTTAGTCTCATGAACCGTAAAACTGATACGCTTCTCCGGGCGTACAGAAAATTCTGTCGCCTTTGACAATTTGACATGCATTTTTCTGTAGCAATTGAAAAGTGGATGAGAGCCCCGCTTGGTTAAAGGCTGCGGGCAGAGCTTCCCCCTGGCTTCAAAGAGTAAGACTTCATGCCATCAGGAAGGACCTATCAACACAGATTAAATACTCATGCCGTGTTTTGTGGCACTGCTGTTTGCGGGTTGTGGGTGAAGTGGAAACTTTCCTTAAGAACCATTGTCACCGTCCACAGCTGTCGGTTCGCGATCTATATCAGCATGCTTAACAGCCATTGGTCATGTTATTAGCTTCTTTCTGAGTCACTGCATTTAGTGTTTCTGACTCAAAGAGCAGAGCTTGCTTAAAAACAAGACTGGGCTAGAGAGATAATTCAGCAGGTAAGAGTTCGTATTGCTCTTACAGAAGGCCAGAGTTCAGTCCCCAGCACCCCCATGGCAGTTCCCAGCCCCCTGTAACTCCAACTTCAGGGGATATGACACGCTCTTCTGGCCCAAGGGTACCACATTCACATGAATAGAGAGAGAGAGAGAGAGAGAGAGAGAGAGAGAGAGAGAGAGAGAGAGAGAGAGAGAGAGAGGAACTATTTAAAAGGGAAAGAGATGAAGGAAACTGAGTTCTTATTCTCTTATCCTTTGTGTTTCTTACAGACTCCAGCTTTGGCTATTGGGTTTGGGTGTGGTTTACTTCCGGGTACATTTCTTATATGGTATTTTTCTAGAAGCTTCTAAACCAGGGTCCCAGACTCCAAACATCCTGGATAATCTTGCATTTCCCTATGCAAAGAAGCCTGGGGCTCATGGAGAGCATCTGCTCCCCCACCTGAGTCAAAGCCTGGATTTCAGAATCCTAACACATCTGTGAAGCGTGATTAATAAAAGCTAAGGGTCAGAAATTGGGGTTCAACCTGAAGATTCGAAAAGCAAAACAGCCAGCCACTGGCTCTTACCTAGACCTAAGTCTGAAATGGCGATCCTTCCACCAGGAGTCTCAGAATGAAACTGTCTGTTGAGAGCTATTTCCTCTCATTTTATAATCCTCTCTAGGGCTGGGATTAAAGGCATGCACCCCCAATTTCTATGGCAGCTAGTGTGGCTACTGGGACAAAGGGTGTTACCATAACCTGGTGTGTAAGTCTAACCAGTTTTCCCCTCAGGTCTTCAGGCAGTCTTTATTTATTAAAATACATTTGAAATGCCACTACACATCTGCATGGGTGTTTCGATTTTTGCCCATTTCTTGGATTTTAAGCGTGTGATTTTGCTGGTTAGGTTTTGTAAGCAATACAAGCTACAGTCATCTGGGGAAGCCTCAGCTGAGGAGCTGCCTCCTGCTCATCAGGTTGACCTATGGACAGGTCTGTAGGGCATTTTCTTGACTGATGATGATATGGGAGGGCCCAGCCCACTGTGAGTAGTACCACCTCTAGGCAGGAGGTCTTGAGTTGCATATGTAAGCAGGCTTAACAAGCCATGGGGAGCAGCCGGTAAGCAGCACTTCTCCATGCCTTCTGCATCCATTCCTGCCTCCAAGTCCCTGTGCCCTGACTTCTTCATGATAGACTGTGCACACTATAAGCTGAAATAAACCCTTTCCTCTCCAGAGTGCTTTTGGTCATGATGTTTAAACACAGCGATAGAAAGCAAACTAGGGCAGTGGTCCATTGAAAAGGAATTCAGTCCGAAGGGATAAGGAATCACGTCTATACCCTATTCATATATTCTACAAACAGAATATATGTTATTTATAAACTGAATTTGCCAGGATTGGAGATTGGGGGAAAAACAACTGAAGATTGTCCATCGGAAGTCATTCTACTCTACATGTCAAAACTCAGCAGAGTCAAGATGGGCAAGAAATGCCCACATGTCACAGCAGGGGCGAGCCTGATATCAACAGGTGACATGGACCCAGCCAGATGCACAAGACCCACAGGGTGATTCAGTTCATAGGACATAGTCATAAAGGACAAGTCCAGGGGCAAGAATTAGGTGACCAGTTGAGGCTGGAGGTGGGGCTGTGTGATGAGAGCTAACAGAGACATCGTTTCTTTGGGATATGATGAAATAATTTTAAAATTGTGGCAATGTTGCACAGACCTGTTAACAGGTTAAAAGCTAGTGAGCTGTTCACTCTCAATGAGTGGATGGTATGAACTGGACATTCTGCATCCACTAACTCATCAGTCCCTACATCATCAGTATGGAGCCGAAATCTGCCGGCACCAAATCCAGGGAGACTGTATATCTCCAATATATAAGAAAAATACGTTGGTGAATGACAATTCAAAAGTCCATCCCCTAAGAGCCTCCAGGAAGATGAGCAGTGTTGTTTTTATTCCATTGTTTAACTAGGTTTGGTGTGTGTGTGTGTGTGTGTGTGTGTGTGTGTGTGTGAGCTGTTTTTGATGCTGCCTTGTTTTTCAGACTGATTCTCATGTAGCCCAGGTACCTCAAATCCCTCTGTAGCCAAAGACAGCCCTGTACTCCTGATCCTCCTGCCTCTGCTTCCCAAATGCTGGCATTACAAGCTTGTACCAATGTGCCTGACTGCTATGCTCCTTTTTGACATCCTGTTCATCCCTCCCACCAAGTTTTGGGACCGTGCACTCCACAGTGCCTACTAAAACTTAAAAAGGAAGGAATCTGTTCCTCGTGGAGTGTCCTGGGTCACCCCAACCTGGCTCGGCCTCACACATGCAGTCCAAGGAACACTGGGCTTCCCCCATTCCTTCCCGATTCTTCTTTGTACAACTGTAATCTTGAGGATGAAATTGGCTTAAAGCCCTAAGCTCATTAACTTGAATTTGTCTTACTCATAGAAATGAATGTGCACACCCATTGTGTGGAGAGGAGGCTAATCCAGACCAGTACAAACAAGCACACATGTTCAAGCAACTTACTAACAAGCCAGGGGTTGGGGGAAAATTCAGTTTGGTGCCATAGCTTTATTGAGAATGTGCTTTCTCGGCGGAGTCGAGGTTCCTTTTCTTATCCTTATGTCGCATCTCTTGTAACAGCTAATACAATTAACAAAAACACATGTTTGACAACACCCTTGAGGACCCCAGAAATGCATGATCCAGAGGCTTTCTAAACCCAGTCCACCCCACGGCAGTGACATAGTGGCCCCGGGGGCTCTCCCCAGGTCAGAAATTCCTTCTTGAGGGATTTCAGTACTACTGTCTAATCAGCTTAAGGAGTTAATTAAACAGCTGGCACTCCACTGCTTAGTTCCCACACTAGATGCTACGTAAGATTTGAAATTAGTTATGCAAACACAAGACTTGCTGTCGTGATGCTGGGAAAGTGGTCGGGCAGGCTGAGAGCAGAAAGTCTGGGGGGAGTCCCCGAGCGTAGACGGTGCTGGGGGGGGGATCCAGAGGGTCCTGGGGGAAATGCCTGCCTGTCTCTGCTGAGGTTAAGCAGCTAGGGAAGGGTTTGTAGCACCTCTGTTCTTCTCAGATATGAGCACAGTCTACCAGGGAGAGCCTCACAGTGACACCTGCAGTACAAGTGTTCTGTTCCAGTATTCACAGAAGCTGGGCCAAACAGCAAAGTCGGGGTTTTATATGAAGCCATCAACTCTCACCTCCTCTGCAGAAATCCAGACGTGAACAAACTATCCTCATGTCTAAAAGGTCACTGAGGCAGGGCAATAGCGCACGCACGCACAAGCGCTTGCAAACTTCCAATGAATAAGCAAAATTGGCCAAAAGAACCTGTCAGTGGACTAAAAGCACAGTAACTAATGACATGCACTCCTATGCAATCACAACATGCTAGTAGTGACCGTCAGTTTTAAAAGGATCAACCAAAAACGTTCCTGCAGCAGCTTAATTTCCCTAATCCCATAAAATCTACATTGGAATCTTCTGGAGTATGTATCATTGCCTCTGCATCTCCTCAGCCCCTGCTCCCCCACCTCCAACCGGGGGCTGCACAAAAGGCAGCAGCAACAAGCCCCCAACAGGTCACAATTGGCTGGAGCTAAAATTGTCCCATTGAAGCCTGGCAGTGGTGGCGCACACCTTTAATCCTAGCAATTGGGAGGCAGAGGCAGGTTAATCTCTATGAGTTCGAGGCCAACCTGGTCTACAGTATGTGTTCCAGAACAGCCAAGTCTACACAGACAAACCCTGTCTCGGGAAGACAAAAAAAATCCCCTTGGAATCAGGTGTGAGACTCTCTTTACCAAGTGACATGATCACTTCCATCCCCAAGTAGAGCCTAACATCCCCCAGCTCAGCCGCTGTCAAAGGTAAACTGCATAAGAATGCTCAGGCTGAGACCTTGAGGCTCTGAGTATCCATAGAGAGGCCAGGAGTGGAAGCAGTTGAGGAAGGTACCCATCTGTATCCACATGAGAAAAGCCTACTGTGGATTTGATGTTCATGCAAGAGACCAGGAGGTGATATCTTTGTTTAATTCACCCATCTTCACTGGGGACCACTAATGCTGGGGACACTTACCATGCGCAGCTGGGGAGCCTAGATTCAGTCTCCCAACTTGAGCACATGAGGCCACAGTAACACATGGCTGAGATGGCTCTCACAAATCCCAGGATGCCCGTGCAGTGTAGCCTGCAGGGCTCAAAGCCTCCAGCTGTTCATTGCTGATGAGGTATTTATTATCTGTCCCAGGTTGAGTACCAAGCACATGGTTAGGGGTCGGGGGATGGGAGCAATGAGTAATAAAAGCTTGCTTTTAGTCCTAAAGATGGCATTTATCTGAGTAGTGGCCATGGGTGCTGAGAGCCACCAACAGGACAGGGAGGTCCTGTTCCCATCCTGGTCTAACTCCTGATGGAGTATGAGTCCCCCCAAATGTTGCAATAGATTGTATCTCTCCCGTGACTCCCTTCTCCTCCCTCCTCTTCTTTTTTTCTTCCCTCCCTCATCTCTCTAGCCTTTTCCCTTTGCCAAGAACATACTGGATCCATATAAGTCGTTGCATACATTATGATACAGTTAATAATAACCAACCTTATTGAAAACTTAATAACATCAATCACTCTTAAGAGCTGAGCTCATTAACTCACCCCGTTCCAATGGATGCAGCCTGGAAACCTGATGCCCAGGCTGATGAGAGCAAGGTACAAAGAGATTCAGAGACTTACAAAGTCATACATTCCGGAAAGGGCAAAGAAGGGGCTATGTAATACAGGAAAGGGAACCCAGAGGCTGCACACTGACACCCGAACAGACTTTGCTGGACCATCCTTGACTTTCAGAATGAGGAAACTTAGCTCCCAAGAGCTCACATTCCCTCAGCCAAGGTCATTTGGCTAGCCAGCACTTTGTTCATATACCACCCCCGAGCTGGGATTCCTTCCTGCGTTTGAGCTCCCAGAGGCCAGACGTGGCTGAAAGTCTAGAAGTCAGGTAGAGCAGATGAAAGCAATAAAGCCCAGCATGTTTGGGCTATTACCAACCATTGCATCCTAAGGACTGTCACGCGCGCAACCCTCAGTTCAGCCAGATGACTGGAAGCGTTTATCAGCTTATATTCTGCAGATGCGGAAATGGAGGTACAGAGCTGGCATTCATTTGCCAAGAGTCACAGAGGAAGTAGGAGCAGGAAACTTGGCTCCTGCAAGCTGAGGAGTAAGCATGTGACAGACTGAAGGATGACCAAGAACCTTCATCTCTCAAGGTGGGCGGAACCTTGAGAGCCATTGCACATGCTCACATAAAACACCAGCCATCCATTTTCACCTCTGGATGACCTAGTTCCAGCTAGGTGGCTCCTGCCCAGGGTCCCTTGTCCGGTACAATGAGGTGGTGGCTTGGAGTCCTTACAGAGGCTTCTTTAGTCTATATCTGGTAGGTTACCATTGGGCTTCCCCTGAGCCTGCCAATCAGACATATTCCTCTGTGAGCTACTCAGGATTCCCTGTGGCATGGCAGCTAAGTCCTAAGAGCAAGGACCCCTGGGGAAAAGCCAGGTGGGATTTGCATTGCCTTCTAAGGCCTCACCCCAGGAGTCACACAGCTTCCTAGACTCCAGCCATATGTCCCTAAAGCCAGGTCTCAATGAAAGAGGGAAGCTAGACTTAATCTCCCTATGGCAATACCAAAGAACTGTTTGGGGGTCGATATGTTATCTCATTTCCTCTTAGCTAAAGTGTGTAGCATGGTGTTCTGGTTACATTCTGAAATGGTTGCCATCGTTGGAGTAGATAATAGAACTATCAGCTCACATAGTTTATTTGATGTTGTTATTGGTATGGGACATTAAGTCTGACTCCATTGTCAAATTTCAAGTGTCTAGAACATTCTCAACAACCTGCTACGCATCAACTCTCCAGAGCATAACTATCTCCAAACTACAGTATGTAACCTCTGCTTTCTGATCTCCCCCAATACCTGATTAGAACAGTTTCCTTGAAATACTAACTATAGCCAGTAAAGAGGCCCAGCCAAGAACATGTAAGGTGTCTAAAGGAGAAAGAACCAAATGCAGCAGAGGCAACATTTAGATGATGATGAATTCTAAATGTCAATTTGAAACGACCTAGACTCACCTTGAAAGTCTGAATAGGGGACTACGTAGATGAGGACAATCTGTGTGTTCATTTGTGAAGGATTGATTTTTCTTCGTTGAGTTGAATGAGGTCAGGCGACCAGCCCACTAGGGGCATCACTACCCCCTAGGTTTGGGTCTTGAGCTGTGTAAGAGTAGAAACAGTGAGCTGAACATGAAGCATGCATGTGTGCATTCTCTCCCTGCTCTTGACTGTGGATGTGATAAAATTAATCGCCTGTCTTAAGATCCTGTCTTTCCAATGGACTATAACCAGAAATTGTGAGCTCAAATAAACCTTTTCCCGCTCTAGGGTTCTTTCCACAGAGCATGTTATTATAGCAACATCAATGAGATTAGAACAGTAGATGAGATCTACAATGGTTCCGTCGAGACCAGGTTATACAGCACATCACTTCAACCCGTAGGAGAATGTTCATAGTATGGGCAGGAGAGTTGGGGTTGAAGAAGCAGAAAGGGCTGTGGAGAACGGGATGCTTGTGGGGTATCTTTTCATGAACTATTCAGCAAGTGTGATATGACAGTGAACATGTGTGGCTTTGATAAAACAGTTAAATTCACACTAATAAAAGAGGGGAAAGGTATAGCCAGTTGTGTCTTGATGACACAGAGCAGCCAGCCTAAGTGGGAGATTGATGAGGAGGCTGCTGTGCTGTTCAAACTCCTATGGCTCCCCGTCAGGTGGAGGAATGGTCTTATTTCAGCGGGACTGTTAAAATGCAGGATTCGCTGCACTATACTCCTGCCACTAAACCCAGGCACCCATGCACTTGGTGCAACAGAGAGTGGTTTGTAAATCTGTATGTGTCACAGGCATCAGACTGAGTGATGCTTCCCACTGGCCAGAAGAGGCTCGGGGCTTATTTATGGCCATGCAGTCTTATTGCTAATTAGATCTACTATCACGGTGGTCATCTAACAACTCTCTGTGTTTAATGTGGTACCCATGAAAACCTCCCCCACTCATCATCCTGACAGTGTTTACAGTTTATTGAGGGTGTGTGAGTCCAGGGTGGGAAGGGCTTCAGAAGGCAAACAAAAGGCAAGGACAGGGTGGTGAGTTATCACTCTGATTGTTAGGTTATTTCCCCCTCTTCTTATTTATTCTTTGTGTCTTTCATATCATGCATCTCCATTCCATTCATTTCCCCATCCCTTCATATCCACCCTCTGACCTTTCAACCCCCCCAAAATAAAATAAAATTTAAAAGTAAAAAGAAAGAAGGAAAACATCAATCTCATGATAGAAGCTGTCATGTGACACGATGAGTCGTGCAGGATACTCTTTTATCCATGTATCTTTACTTTCAAAGTGTTTGTTGCAGAGTCATTGGTCTGCTTTGAGGCCCCTGGTTTGTTAGGTTATTGATCGTGGAAGGAAAATGAGAAGCTTTAAGAAATTAACCACACCTAGGATGAGCAGGGAACATTGGGAGGCCTGTGCTTCGAGTTTAGGAATGTTCCAAAGTGGAGCCTTGTCTTTTAGGATGAAAATAGCATATGTTAGCAGAGGCCAAGGCTCAGGCAAAGGAACTGATATGCTGTGAGCCTCACGAGGGAGAGAACAGTGTATCTTACATGAGAAGCAGGCTTGCCATAAAAGAGGTGGCAGTGTCACTTGGGGATAACTGGTACTCCATATTCTGGGGAGCTACTAACAGGCAGTTCAGATTCCACACGAAAATCAAATTCACAAGACTCTTTACAAGCGTTGTCCCCAAGGAGGGTGCCTCAGTCCCCCAGAGCTTGAGTTTAGAGCAGGGACACCCTGATCCAGTGGCTGTAAGAATCACATGATACCCGGTTGACCCTGCTGCATATATCCAGCTGTCCCCTGATAGTCTATAAAAAAAAAAGGGCCAGGCAAGCTTTGACTTTACAGAATGGAATGGGGCTTGTTTGCTGAGAGGACTCATGGGAACAATGTCAATGAAGGATAAGCCGCAGTGACAGGCATGCCAGGGGCCAACTGAGGAGAGTGTGTCATGAAGTCCTGAGCGAATGTGTGTTGTTGGCATAGGCATGACCACAGCAAGGACCTCAGAGCCTTGGACTCAAGGAAAATGACAAAGACTTCCAGGAGTGAGGCGCAAGGGAATTGTCAATCTTTCTGGTCCATGTTCAGATGTTGACAGTGTGTGCAGAAATTCCACCATAGCTTACCCCCACACAACACCACCACCAATATTTATAGCCTGAAGACTGCTCCCCTACAGAGATTCGTCCTACCAAGATTAGCTAAATCTGTCTCCTTGCTCAGATGTATATAATAACCCCACCTCCTTGTGTACCTGTATATAAACATGTATGTTGTGTAGATAATAAAGAGGGTGCTGAACATGTCCATCGGAGAGCCCAAGTCCACACGATCCCAGCTTTACTGTGTGTCTGTGTGTCTTTCCTTCATTCCCGCTCTACCCTGGTCAGATCACTCCCTGAAGCCATGTGGCCTGTATAGCACCTTCCAACACTATTAGGGACAACCAGTCTAGTTTTCAGCCCAGGTCAGCCCAGGTCAGCCCAGGTCCAGCCCAATTACACTGCACCCTGCAATTAGACACTCACAGCCCAGTTACACTCACCCTGCAATGTGGTGAGCTAAAGACAGATCTCTTGTCTGATCCCTAAAAGAAGAGCTTGGTGGCAAAATGTGTGTTTTCATGAGTTTGTAGGAGCGAGGGAGTTAGTTTTATTCATGCATGAACTACGTGGGGGGAGCTGTGGGTGTGGGGTTTCAGCCATAATAGCATTCAGAGGCTAGAACCCAGGAAAAAGCCTGACAAATTGGAAGGAAGTGAAAGGAGGGCAGAGAGAAGCTAGCAAGATCACTCCCATCTTCTTTGTGACATCACTAATAAGCTCCTCTAAGTTGGATTCATGGTATATAAAGTTAGAGTGATTTAAGTACAGGTGAGTACAGGATTCAGAAGCTGGAATTCCCAATTGAACTCTTCCTCTCGTTTCTCCTTGGCCTAGCAACTTCGGGCAAATCACAAAACCTCTCTGTGGTATCTAAGAAACAGGAATGTTGCCTGTCTCACCTAGTGATGTGAAGATTTCTGGGTCGGTACTTGCAGGGCTCTTAAAGAGAGTGCTGGAAACATAGTAAGACTCATACGTGTTTGTCAGACACAGTGTTGGTTATGAATTTACCCCATCACTGTCCCCATCACATGCTCCCTATAAAACCCAGGTGTTGACAGAAGTGGCCTCTTGGCAGAGGGCTGGTAATCGGGCACTTGGCTTCCTGTGCCCAGGTGAAAAACTGAGCCATTTGCAGAGAAACAGAAAGAGGCATCCACACATTCAAGGGACTGGTCGTTAGGAGGTTAGGTAATGGACCATGTCTTTCATCTTCCAGGAGGCAGAGATACTGAACACAGCCATCCTCACTGGGAAGACGGTGGCTGTCCCTGTGAAGGTGATCTCGGTAGAGGAAGATGGCACAGTGCAAGGTCTGTCGGACTCGGTGGAGTGCAGGTCAGCAGACGAAGACGTGGTTAAGGCAAGTGGACAGTCCCTCTCTGCTGCAGAAACCCATAGTTGCATGGGTGTGGGTGGTTCTCTCCAGCTGGATCTGCAGGGTGCCTCCCATTCTGAGTTTCCTGCCACTTAAATCGGCAGTGTCTCCTAGGCCAAAGCTGAAGAGCAAAAAACACTGCTCTAGCCCATGTCTGGGCTTTGAGACTTTTCTTCTGGGTTTGTGTCGCCTGACATTGATCTTTTCCCAGACCCTGGGAGGCAGCAGTGGGATGCGGGGACCATAAGCCATCTACTCCCCCCTCCACAGACTGACAACAGAGGTTTCTTCCCACCCATTTGGACTGTAAAAGAATGGGAAGGAGAGTCACGACCCAGACTGGTGAACATACAGCCATGCTCCATGATGCATTTACAGGCTTGTGTGAGATCAATAAAGGCATAAAGTTTATGATTATAACTAACTTTGATTTACAAAATCAACCACTGGAGAGAGCAGTTGTCTCCCAACCTCTGGCCCTCCCACACGGCTCTCTACATGAGGGAGGGGACACCACACACTATGCCCATCCCTCTGCTCCGCTCCCCAACCCCATCTTCCTCCCAAGCTCTTCTTTCTCTTTTTAACTTAAAAGCAGAAATGATTTAAGGCAAAGGCATATCGGGAGAAGTCTAAGGCCAAGGACTACAGTCTGGCTGGGCCAGGAATCTCTCAGCAAGGTTCCAGACAGCAGGAGGGAGTGGATTTTTGTGGCTGCCGTGACCCACTCCACAGTCAGAGCCATGGTGACAGATATCTCGCCACTTTTTCCTGGTTTCTTCTCAGGATGCCAGGATCACCAAAACCAGGCAGCACACTTAACCAGAGCTGTGAGGAGGCAGATTTGCAGGAGAATGGATCGATAGTGTGGTGCTTTACATAACAAGCCATTCCAACCTACTTCCAGAATCTTCTTTACAATAAACAGACAGGCCTTCAGTGTCGCTGGCCAGTGTGTCAGCTCATCTTGATTTCCCTTTCTGTCTCTCATATCGAATCTTCTGCAGACCATTCTGGGGTCCCCTTCTCAGGCATTCCCATTCAACAGCTCTTCTCTGGGATAGGCTCCATCCTGGTCCAGGACACTATGGATTCTAGATCAAGGAATGGCCCTCTCCCCCACTCCCACACTCAACCATGTCCATGTGCTTTACCAACCTCTACTTCAGTGCAGCAGCCAGGATGTGACAGCCAACAGCACCACTCATCGACTGAGGACCGTTCACCAACTTCCCCTCTGGCTCAGAGAACCCACACTCCACACCTCACACCACCCTCTGTCGTTCCAGCCACCCAGTGCCTCTGTGGGTGTTTTGAGGCCAAGAACCCCTTTCCATCTTAGCATCCAGCTCTCCCCTTGATGACTGTGGCCAGTGCCCTCACTTAGCTTCCCACAGTCTTTGGCTTTCCAGCACTGGCAAAGTTGTCATGGATACCCAGCATTGCTTTTCCCACCTGCTGACATTTCTTTATTCATATATAAATACATAATTAAATGTGCACCTATTCAATGCATATCATGTTTAGTTATTCATACATATTACATAATAACATATGTACCTATATAATACACATCATGTTTAGTCATTCGTATATTGCATTATATACGTGATGTAATATATATGTATATGTACACAAAATAGATAACTGTGTTCATTGACTTCCCTCATCGGAATATCAGCTCCATGAGGGGAGGATGTTCTGGTTCCTTCTGTTCATTGCTATAGTCCCATCCTTTGCAATACCCGGCACGTCGTGAATAATAAACAAATACTTGTATGGCGAACAACTGAATGGCATACAGCTGCCCCTCCAGTGGTGATGGAGCTACCTCCTGAGGACCCATCGCTTCCAAACAGCCATCTGGGCTAATTCTCTCAGACAGAAATCATGAGTGGGTCGGGTGGACTGGGGCTGGTTGGCCTAGGCTCTTGGGTACCCAAAGCAGACCCGGAGACTACTTCTCAAAGCCCTAAGAACAACAGACCCATTGCTCTAGGCTCTAGAAGCCAGAGACTTAAACTGTTGGGACTCAGTTTGGAGGCTTATTAATCTGGGCTTTAATCACCAGTACTTGGCAGCTGGTGTAACCCTCGGCTTGCTAAGCAGCAGGAGCAGCAGCCGCAGGCAGTGCCTGCGCGTGTTACATACATTTCCTGAATAGCTGGGAGGCTCAGCTCCCGCAGCAATAGTGCTATGGCACTTGACATGGCGGGTCTGAAACCCCTAGCCCATAAGGGTTGCCAGTTCTCTGAGGTCTGCTTGGCAACCAGAGCCTACCCTTCCCAGTCTTTCTCCCTTTTTTCAGCGTTGGTTTTCTTCCCGCTCACCTTCCTCTACTTCTGCTATTCCTCGTTGTCTCCACCAGCTCTCTTCCCACCATTTCTACCCCAGTCACTCTCTGGAACTTTGAAGTCACCCTCCTGTTGCTGCAGCTGCAGCCACTGCCACCACCACCTTTTCCCTCCCACTACCTCGCCGCCGCACCATCTCCACTTTGTATGACCGGCTTCTTATGTTCTATTAAAGACTGAAAATAGGCAGGAAAGCATCACTTATGAAAAGCCTTTGGTTGAGCCTAATGTTGCACAGCAATGGCTGGAAGAGTCCAATATTCTTATATAATCAAAAAGAAACTGAGGTATGTTCCGTCCACAGGCCTTCTACTGGGCACCACAGAGAGTGCTCCCTCTGGTACTCCTCTGGCCTGGGTAGTATGACTACTGAGGTTAACTGAAGCTTGTAACAGAGACAAGCTCTTGCTCAAACTGCCTAAACTGTTGTGCCTGGGACAGCGCCCCCTGGAGCTAGATTTGTGCACTGGCAGCAAGCAGCTGTGGTTGCTATGTAGCTTCCTCAATATCTTGCAATGTCCAAAACAGCCTGACTATAATGAAGGCTGACCTCTCCACTGATAGTCCTCTGCTGAAGCAAGTCATCCAGAGCACCAAGAAGTCTGACAGCTGTCAATCAGGGAGCCTAACCACCACAGCCTCCAACATCATAGCTTACGTAAAGGAAAAATAAGCTTTAAAAGGGTTCTTAGCATGAGGGCAATTGGCGTTACCAGTGCTTTGACACTGTTCAACAATACACTTCTTAGCTAGGAATCCTTAGGGGAAGTAGCTTCATTTTATCTCTCTCACTGCCATTAAGTCAAGAGCATCTTGAGTTAAAACATATTTAGTATGGTAACCTGAGCAGCATACCCTGCCCCCGCCTCCCTGAGCATCAGCATCAGTCCGCAATTGGGCAGAACCTTGGAACACAAACTCTATCTGTCTTGTAAAAGAGTGTTCAATATTTCATGGAACAGATTGGCCGCCTTATAAAGTCAATGTACCAACGAAACAGTGCCCTGTGGAAAATGAGTTATAGACCCTGTGACAGCAGAAAAGGAAACTACACAGCATCAATAGAGGACCGTGGAACTGACTGCCAGCCCTGGAAAAAATCAAAATTAACATGTAAAGTAATATTTCTATTGAGTGTGTATCACTTCCCCACTCTCATAGAGTCAAAGAATCCTAAGGAGGAGCATGCTTCAGTTGGACTGTCTGTAATAACAAACAAGAAACAGTCAATGAAGTTACAAAACTGACCTAGGGGGAGGGGCTTAAACTAAGACAGAAAGGATGTTGTGTTAGTTACGGTGGCCCAGGGGGAAAAAAGCAATTTAAGGAAGAAAGGGCTTCTTTTGGCTCACAACGTAAATGGACAGTCTGTCATGGTAGAGAAATCTTGATGGCAAGAATGGCAGCTGGTCATATTCTATGACCAGCCAGGAAGGAGAGAGATGAATGCTGGCGCTCAGCTCCATGGGATGGTGATGCCCACGTCCAGAGTAGTTTTTCTCAGTGTAATTAACCCAGTCTAGAAGCCCCTCCATGGGCAAGCCCAGAGGCTTGACTTCTCAGTAACTCTAGATACCGTCAAATTGACAATCAGTATTTTTAATGTATTATTTTTATCATTTGTGTGTATATGTTTGTATGTATGTATTATGTACTGTTATGTATGTTATGATGTGTATGTGAGAAGGTCAGAGGGCAACCTGCAGAAGTTAGTTCTCTCCTTCCACTGTTTGAGTTTCTAAGACAGAACTCGGGCTGTCAGGCTTGGGGACGAGCATCTTTACCCGCTGAGCCATCTCACCAACCTGACAGTCAATATTAACCAGTCTGCCAAACAGACAAGGTCCCAAAGGGCGTTGCCGAGAAAGGACACAATGTCAATACGCTCAGAGCACACCAGTAGCATCTGCAGCCTGCAACAATCGTCAACATGTCCAGATGGCCAGCCAGCACTGGGTCCTCATGGTCCAGCCATCATCTCAGAGATACACAGAGTACCCAATCAGAGCAGCCAAGATGCAGCCTTGGTATTCGGGGATGAGCCTAGAGAAGGAAGGGGCTTCTGTCTATTCATTCTTGGGAAAGACTCCCAAGCCACTCTCAGAGATGCAGAGGACACAAGGAAAAATGGCAAACCCTTCATTCTGTTTCACATCTATCACCAGTCTTTGCGGCTGGCACACGAGGCAACGCCCCAGTCCCCTGACCTTCCCAGCTGCCTCTGTGCCACTTTCTACATCACAGATGGTGACAGTCACCTGGAACACGTGGTGCTTCCATGTCATTCAGGATCCTTAGAGCAGCATCAGCCCACCCGGGTAGACGAGCCTTCTCCCTTCCGGGCCTCAGCCTCGCTCTTCATCTTCATTAGTTTCCTCCCAGCCTCAGCCGGAGACCCAGGATGCCCCAGGGTCTCCTCCAAGCGCATCACGGCCTCCTCTCTGGAAATCCACAGGCAAACTCACTCAGAATGTTTTGTAAATGACATAAGGGCCCCATTATTGCCCCCCATGATCTCCCCAGCTGTGGACTTCATGAATGCCTGGGGTTTATTGTTTTAGAAAACATGGATTTCCCAGAAGTATCTCTGATATTAGCAATAATATCCAGTGTAACACTCCAGGGTTGGAAATCATGGGAAATCCCGCTCATGCTAACTTATTTACACACACACACATACACGCACACACACACACACACACACGTCAACATAGATGATAGAAAGGGTCTGAGTTTGGACTGCTGAAGTAGATTCTGTTGAGAGTGTAAAGATACAGCACCAGCTATCCATTCTCCCTGTCTCCCTCGCACTCCTCAGTTCTTTTCTCCCTTCCTCTCTTCCATCCCCCGTCATTTTCCTTCTTTCTACTCTACTCTTTCATCTGTATGGTTTTTGTTATTTTAAACATTTTATTACATTTATTTTATGGAATTTTTAAATTATTATTATTATTTTGTTTCTTTAAAAGATACCAATCCAAATTCCCACTCCCTCCCCTCCTCCCACCCCCTCCTCAGATCCTCCCACCCCAACCCCCCTCCAATATTAAGAGAGGGCCATGCATCCCACCTTGTGGAAAGTCCAAGCCTCCCCCCCACACACACATCTAGGTTGAGCAAGGCTTACATCTGAAGAGAATAGGATCCCAAGAAGCCAGTACATGCCTTAGAGACAAATCCCAGTGGGAACTCGGGAAATGGAATTTTATTACATCTATATCCATCTTTTTGCATGGGGGTATGCCTAGATCATGGAAGTTGTTGGGGTGGTCAGAGGCAACTTGGGGATGTTGGTTCACATTTTGGGTCCCAGGGATCAAACTCTAGTTGCCCAGTTTAGTGACAAGAGTCTTTACTGGCTAAACCATCTTGCAGGCTCTAACCTCTACTCTTAAAAAAGCCTCCCACCCCTGTGGGTGCCACTGAGCCAGCTCATAGCCCACAGGAAGAAGTGTACCTTCCAGAACATTCCTACATAAAGCCTGGAGTGTGTTCTAATCATAAATATTCAGGTTGCCTCTTATCCTTGAGGAAATCAGTACATCCCAGGGATCCCCAAACACAAGCAGTTCCAATCCACATCATCTCAAAGATGCATTTGGAGCAGGAACCCCTGGGCAGATCTCTGAGCTGAAACCCCCAAAGTAAAGCAGTACAATCAGAAAGTCCCCTGTAGTCACTCAGTGGGGGATGGATGTGGGGCCTGGGGGAATCTTGACAGAATGCAGGAAGCATCAGAGTAGGGCAATTGTGTGTGGGAAGTCAGCTGATGGGAGCTTACCACCTCCTTCAAGAGTTTGCACTGCTCATAGGGTCAAGTATTCATCTCCAGTATGGGCCTCCTTGCTCACCCATATATACTGGTAGCAGCAAAGGGGCCCAGCTCCGGCCAGTCCTAGCTGGGCACAGACCACACTCACTCACGTCAGAGCAGCTCAGAGATTTCAGGCCCACCCTGGCCCCTCCCCAGAGATGTTCACCAGCAGGAGACTGTGGAAAAAAGCTGTGATACTCTCCCAAAGTGTCTTTGTGGACACCTTTATCACAGGAGAAGGACAACCTGCCAGGAGAAGAGAAGTATAGAGTGGGGACTGGAGTGGGACACTTAACAAGCTAACCAGGTGCCCGTGAGGGACCTTCAGGAGAATGCTCAGTACCTTCAGTGGGTGCTTTAGAGTTGGGGGCTCAAAGAGCCAGCTTGTCTGGGCAGTAGCCTTGTTTCTGGGAAGAAGAAGAACAGAAGGTACCAGCCTGCTGAGGGTCTCTCTCTCTCTCTCTCTCTCTCTCTCTCTCTCTCTCTCTCTCTCTCTCTCTCTCTCTCACTCTCACATCCAACTGGACTTCCAATCACTGAACAGCCACAGATGTGCCACCAGGAGGGACAGAGCTCATTAGTCTCTTCTCAGTTGGAAGGCTCTATACTCCGCGCTGTCCCCACTACAGCCCCTCCTTAACTATCCAACCAGGGATGGGGCAGTATAGGGTTTTGTGTCTCCCCAGGAGTGCCTGCTGCCTCCTCTGAAGACCTCCTCTGTCATCAGCAGCAAGGAACACAGGGAGACAGTTTGGAGGGATGGCTGATCACCTTTACATTCGATGTGATGCTTGACACATCAATGCAGAAGACGAGTGTCTCTCGGCGTCTTCCATCTGGCAGGAGTGATGAATTTGTCTGACATCCTCATAGACAGTCTTTCATCCATTAGGCACAGGGTGTTTATTAATTCCTGGAGAACATCATATATATATATATATATATATATCAGATTCATTCCTCAGCTCCTCCCAGATCCACATTTACCTCCCTATGCCCAACTTCCTGTCTTCTTTTTTCTTTTTAATTCAACAGTTTTTTAACCCCGATTTGTGATGGTCATGTACTTGTTGGTATCTGGCCATCCACCGGGACCTGACTGACCTATCCAGGAACACACCCTTAAAGAAAAGTGACTCTCCCTCCCACAGGAGCCACCAGCTATAAAAGGCTCCTTAGCTTTGGTATGAGGGATCATGACCCGTTTTTCTCCTCCACAATAGTGTATTTACTGACTTGATCTTGTGTGGGCAATCACAGCTGCTGTGGTCATGAGTGTAGTGGTCCTGTCATGTGCAGAAGACATTGGTTAGCTGTGGTCCTCCTGACTTCTGGCTCTTACAATCTGATCCCTCTTCCAAGATGATCCCTGCACCTTGGAGGGTGGCTGATTGATACAGATGCCCCGTTTATGGATCTGCTGACACCTATGCCCTGCATTCTGACCAGTTATGACTTTCTGCGTTGACCACCACCCGCTGTGCAAAGAAACATCTCTGAGATCTGAGAGCTACACTAATATGGGTGGAAGACACTTTGATACTATATACACTTTTTTTTATTATGTGTGTGTGGTTTCTGTGTTTCTGTGTTTGCGGGTGATGTGTACCTGTGCACACATTTGTGTGGAGGCCAGAGGTCAACTTCACACGTCATTTCTTGTTTCTTGAAACAGAAATTCTTTCTAGGACCCAGAGATTGCAAAATTAGTAGGCAGGCTTGCCAGGGGCTCACCAGTTATAAGAAGACAAGTGCAAGCTATCCTATGTAGCTCTTTACATGGGGTCTAAGGATAAAGTGCAGGTCCTCATGCTTGGGAGGCAAATACTTTACCCATGGAGATGTCTCTCCAGCCACAAAGGGTGGTCATTTTTAAATACACATCCAGCACAGGTATGCAACCTGTGACTACAGGGTGGGGAGGATCACCCGCTGAATGCAGGAGTCTACCATGCATGTCTCCCTCCCATCCAGGGCAGACTCAGCAGATAACAAGGTGGGGAGGAGAAGAAAGGGAAAGAGAAGCTAGGCTGTGCAAGTTTGCACGTGGTTGGATTCTGTCCACCCCTGAATCCTAACATCCCATGAGGACACTAAATGGAGAGGCTTTTTCAGGAGGGATCTGGTAGCACTGGATCATTTTAATCTCTCCTTTGGAAGAACACATTCCTCTCCACTCTGCAACCCTTTTGAGAATCTTCTCTCTCTGCAACTACCTGTCCATCAGCTTTTAAATTTCATGTACAGTTTCAGAGCTGCTATCTGACCATTTGACCCAGGTTTTATGGAGAATAAAGGGAGGCAAAGGTATCAATAAAATAAGGAAAACTGATACAGCGGCTGTTTAATTGCTGGAAACTCGCTTCATAGCAAATAAGCATCTACTATTTCATCCTCACAACCACACCATGAAATATTTTATTCTTATATTTCCTATAAGGAACGTGAGGCTCAGCAGGGTGTTGATACATCACAGAGGTGATAAAACCTTCACAGTCCCCATTCCCAAGCTGGGCATTGGAAAACCATTTCTGCCATGGAACAAAACTGGCACCCTTTTGCTGTGGATTTCATATGAACTTTTCCCTGTAGGGTCAAGTTATTGAATACCTGGTCTCACAAATGGTGGGATGGCTTCACCTAGAAGGTTGTGGGACCTTTCAAAGGTAGAGCCTCCCTGGAGGAAGTGGGTCACTAGGACAGACTTTGAGGTTGTATAGCCCAGCCCCAAGGCCTGGAAAAATATCTTAGTGGGTAAGAGCATTTGCTGCTCTTGTAGAGGACCAGAGTTTAGTACCTAGCATGCACCCCAGGCAGCTCAGAACCACCTGTAACCCCAGATCCAGGGGATCCAGCACCCTCTTCTGACCTCCACATCATCTGCATGCTGTGCCCATACGTGCACAGTCAGACAAACACACTTACGCATAAGCAAATAATAAATGTCTAAGGGGGGAAAGCTAAATATAGCTCAGTCTCACTCCCTGGTTCCTTACTCTCTGCTTCTTGACTGGGGACACAGAATGATGAGTTCCTTCCCATTGCTGTCACCATGCCTTCTCTACCATGACAGAATGTATCTCCTCAACCCACGAGCCAGACAAAACCCTCACCTCCTAAAAATGAGTTTTGTTGGCTATCTGGGCACTGTAGCACGAAAAGACATAATTCAGCCCTGCGTTTGCTGTTGTCTCTGCTGCTCCGTGCTATGACGGCAAAGTAGATGTGAGACATACTTCAAGTCCGAGTGTCACTAGCCTTAAAAATGTTTGTCCTGGATCACAACCAATACCAGAGAAAGCTTGGGAGCAGCGATAGAAACTGCGTCCCATCCGCCCAGTTTTGACCCAGTTCTTCATGGGAAATCCCTACTCAAGAACTCTGAGGGGATGCTGTCTCCTGGGAGGCAAGGTGGGAGGGGGCTCATTTCCGCATCAAACTGCCTCAGATACTGCAGTTCACTCAGAAAGACCTCAGGCCCCTGGATGTCCCAGATAGGCTTCCACTGCTGTGATAGAGTGCTCTGACCTAAAGTCCCTTGCAGAGGAAAGGAATTATCTGGTCTACATAGGCCATTGAGGGAAGACAGGGCAGGAACTGAACCAGAGACCATGGAGAAATGTTTCTTAATGGCTTACTCCCCATGGCTGGCTCAACCTGCTTTCCTATATAACCCAGGACCACCTGCCCAGGGGTGGCACTCCAACAGTAAACTGGGTCTTCCCACAGTGATAGAATACCCCACAGGCCGTTCTGATGGAGTCCATTTCTTACTTGAAATTCTTTCTTCCAAGATGACCTATCTTGTGTCAACTTGACAAAAAAGAAAGAAAGAAAAAGAAAGAAAGCACATAATTAGTTGAATAGTTATCTCTCCTTGTAATTTCTTTGTTAAAATGAGTTTGTTCCAATGCTTACATTGGAACATATCAATTTCCAGGAATATATTTTTCCTCAATAATTCAAGTAAAGACAAGCAGAGATTTCACCTTTTGGGAAAATATGGAAACACAGAAAATGAGATAAAGTGGATCATTGATGTGGGATTCCCCTCTGTATACTGTGAATATGTTTTATTTCCATTGGTTAATAAAGAAGCTGTTTTGGCCTATGGCAGGGCAGAATATAGCTAGGTGGGAAAACTAAACTGAATGCAGGGAGAAAGAAGGCAGAGTCAGGAGATGCCATGTAAATGGTAAAGGAGAAAGACACCAGAACCTTAACCGTAAGCCACAGCCTCGTGGCAATAGAAAGATTAATAGAAATGGGTTAATTAAGATGCAAGAACTAACTAGGAATGTGCCTAAGCCAATGGCCAAACAGTGTTGCAATTAATATAGTTTTTGTGTGACTATTTGGGTCTGGGTATCCAGGAACCGAAAGTGCAGTCTCTGTTTATAGACCATAAAAGGCCTAATGTTTCCCTGCATTCTAAATTAGCCAAGAGCATCATCCACAGAGACAAACTTCACTCAGGACACACCTCCCAGTACCATACTCATGGCAGACATCACCAGCTGAATGAACACGGAGCATCTTTCTATATAGTGCTTAGTCATAGATTTGACCGTCCTCAACATTACCAGCCCTGAGCCTGTGGAGGTGAAACCTTTCTGTCATCTGAAACCTAGAAAGAAGCCACGTCACCTCCCCATACCACCTCACCTACAGAATTTATCACAGGAGTTTCAGAGACTTAAGGCCAGGGATATCAGGCCGAAAGAACATCAAAGGCAAATGAACATTTACATGAGTTAGGATGGAAGGGAGTGGTAGAGATGGTAGCAAATTGTAGAGTGTGTCCTCATATGAAATGCAGCCCTTCTGTATCCCATGGGGCTATGTGATATGGAAGAGACCCAAAGTGCTGGAGATTGGGGGCTCTTCAGTTGGATCGCCCAGATTTAAACCATGGCCCTGGGGCTAGGGAGATGACTCAGTGGGTAAAGAGCTTGCAGTGCGAGACTAAGAACCTGAGTTCAATCTTCCTAGCACCCATGTGGCAACCCTAACCTGGGGGAACAGGCCTGTAATCCCAGAGCTGGGGAAAAGACACAGGAGGATCTTCAGATCCTACTGACCAGCCAGACTAGCTGAATTGGGAAGCTCCAGGTTCAGTGAGAGACCCTGTCTCAAAAAACATTATGTGGAGAGCAATTGAAAAAGACACTCAGCATCTACCTCTGCCACTCCTTCCAACACAATCATGTATACACACACATGCACACACACATACACACACACACAAGAAATGTTGACCCTGTTGTTTATAAACAACAATAATTAGTGGACAATGCCTAGACTTGTTGCGCCTCCATTTCTTGAATTTTGGCATGGATATGATTGTCATAATAAATTTAGATTTTGCCTCATGTTGGGAAATGAATCTATTAGTTACTTAGATCACTTGCAAATTCACTCCTAGGTAGGAACATGCCTTTAGCGGTGTTCTTAATTACAAGAATGTCTGCACAAATTCTTCCTAGGTTTAATTATTTAGAACTGGGATATATATGGTCAGAGCTAGATGGACACATAAATTTTCCATGAGCCCTCTCTCTGATATAATGGCTTTTGACTTCGTGCCCTGTTCCAAAATCTGTTCTCAACCCAGTACTCAATGGGATCCTTTGAAAACATGCATCAAGAGCTGATGAGATGACCAAATGGGCCTTGCTTCTAAGGCTGATGACTTGAGTTTGACTCCTGGGTCCTATACGGTGGAATGAGAGGACTGCCTCCTGCAAGCTGTCCTCCGACCAACTTTCATATGTACATATATATGCATATATATACACATATATAATAGAGAACTTTAAAATTATTTATTAATTTTAAAATGGGTCACATTAGTTCTGTGCTTGGTTCTTCTGCGGCTTCCCAACTCCCTCAAGGTAAATTTTAGTATTAATAAGTGAAGGCAAATGGCTTGCAATTGTCTCTGGGACTCACTCTGTCTCCCATATACCTTCTTGGCCCTGTACCTGTCTGACATCACTTCCTGTGCATTCTTTGCAGCATCACCACCCTTCCTGATTATCCAGGAGCCTCCAAGGCAATGCTCCTGCCTCCAGGCCTTCCAGCATCTTTCTTTACAGATTCCCCTGGGCTTGCTGCTATATGCGCAGCCTATCAGCATTTCTTAGGAAAGGAATCTTATCTGAGAAATCACAAGGAAAGAGGATACTGAGAGCCAACCATGATGGCTGTCGCACAGGGGACTAGGATTATATGGAGGGAAACCTTGCTTCCCATACATCATGCCACCTTCCCCTCACCTAGGGGAGGAGATGCCCATACACTTCCTATGTAGTAGATTTTCCCTAAGCTTCCACATAAAATAGGAGAGTTATTTCAGAGGTGGCTGGTGGGAAATTACATAAGAGGTTCAGGAGCTGAATTGATGGGTGATGTTTAAAACTGTGCTGTATCTTCTTGCTTATCCCAGTTAATAGGAAGGGAGGGGCTGCAGAGATGACTCCTGGTTGTAAAAGCAAGAGAACTGAGCTCTCTTGTAGAGACAGACATGACCCTCAAGCCTCCCCCATATTCTCTGTGTTCTCTGGGAAAGAATAACAATAGGGCAGTAAATTAGGGTTCTGGAGCAGCTTGGATGAAACAAGAACAGACCTCAGGTAGTTAATAGGGCCAAGCTACGGCCGATTGTAAACCTGCCTCCAAGGCCTGCAAAGTCCTGCAAACCAAAGTTGGAGTTGAATGATCAAATCATAGACATTCTCAAGGGCTTTAATTGAGTTTTTATTTTCAGCCAATGAGTCTTTCCACGGACTTAGGTATCAGGCGGGCTATGCCCTTGTTGTGCATAGAATGGCCTGGTCCTCCATGGATCAAGCATGGAGCCACCCTCATGATTTGGAGAGATTCTAGACCGGTACATGTCTTACTCATCTACTCTCACTAACAGACAACCTGAGACGTGGCAGCTGCTTGATAATAATGAGATTCTGAGTGAATGAAAGTGATGAATGCCTAAATAAGCACTGGTTTGATTAAAACTCCAATTTATTGGGCTGCGAAGAAGACTCAAAGGTAAATAACCCAACCAACATTCACATAAAGCTGCGTGAATACCAGTGCTCATGTGGCAAGATGGGAGGCAGAGATAAGAGTCCAGCAAGCCTGCTGAACTCAGCAGCATGCTCAAGCAATGTAGAAAGCAAGAACCGATACCCAAGGTTGGCCTCTCACCTCCACACAATACAATTTTTTGGCACATATGTGATGCACTCACACACACATACAAACCCATCATATGCACACATAAAAGTCAAAAATGAAATTTTAAAGCTTGAGCATCTAGTGGGTTACAATGGATCAGAGCCGTCATTTCTTCTTATGGTGTCTCTGATAATAGTCTCATGGCTCACACACGTGTGTGAGGTGTAACAGGTTGCTTTCATAAGACTCTGTCTCATATTTGTCATTTGCCAAATGTCCTGAGGCACAGAGGGCAAGATCCACCTGAGGGCAAGATCCACCTGATGGAACAAGTGTTTATTGACGAGTATCCCCTGCTGGCAGCCCAGAGGCAGGTGTAATGTCTTACGAGTTTCCAGCGTCTTCAGGTTGAAACTTTCCGATTCTCCTTCATCTCTGGGCTGGAAAAAGTCTATTGGATTGGACTTCATAGTCCATCAACTAGAAGTGGTATTGGCAATCTAGAAGAAAAAAACGCACGTACCTGGTCTGCGCCGGAGCAGGTTTTCTATGCCCTACGTCATCTGAGATGTATCAATTTAAAGTTCACGAAAGAAAGTGCTACGTGTTGTGGATAGAGGCCTTGTGATCAGTAGAGGGCTGCCGTGTGTTTCTTCTTTGGAAACCCAATGTTAGAAAAGAAGCTTTTTGCATGATGGCCTAGGACTGAGCCCCCACTGGTACTGATGTGAGGCCTGGAGCTACCACCTTTGCACATCATACTTAGAGCATATCTCTGTATATCATACCTGCTGTGACTCAAGCCCCTGAGTACAGCAGAAAATCTCATTAATTAGACAGTGGTGGATAATTAGCGTGCAGCCAGAAGCATGTTCCCCTCCTCTGATATGCTGGAGCTAAAATTAATCAGGGGAATGACGACAAGAGCGTGTGCAACTCCGAATTAGAGGCGTTGCTATTGCGACCGGGAACTTTGCATTGTTGGTCTTTTGGGTCTATCCTTCTTATAGAATGGCTGCCGAATCTCGATTTTAATTTTAGGGTGACACGGAGAAGCATCTGCCATCTTCCCCCAGGGGAAGATCTTTGATCCAGAGAGAGAAAGTACCAGGAGACTTAATGACTGTTTGAGAATGAGATGGGAGTCCTGCTCTGCAGGCTGATTTTTTATCATCAGCTTGATACAACCTACAGTCTCCTGGAAAGAGAGAGCCTCAATTGAAGAATTGCCCGGATCAGGCCAGCTTGGGGTGGTGTCTTTTAAGTGATTGTCTTGACTAATGATTGATGTATGAGATCTCCGTCCATTGTGGCAGCATCATTCCCTAGATAGGTAGGCCTAGGCTGTGTAAGAAAGCTAACTCATCACGCGACAGTGAGCTAGCCTAAGCATCCTTGGCTTCCACTCCCAGTTCCTGCCCTGAGTTCCCTCGTTGATGGAGTGTGACATGGAAGTCATATAAACAAACACGCCCTCTCCTCCCCAGGTAGCTTTTGGTCAGAATGTTTCATTACAGTAACAGAAAGGAAACACCTTCTCAAGTCCCCACAAGAAAATGCAAGAGGACAGAGTCTATGCTTTGAAAGAAAGGGTTTTATATGATGGGAAACCATAGGCTTTAAATCCTAGGCAAGACTCCTTTGTGGAGCCCTGTGATCCTGGGTATCATTGATCACTGCCTGGGCTGGTTGGTTTTGACTGGCAAGTTCCCACAACCTAGAGTCACCAGAGAAGAGAGTCTCAGCTGAGGTATTGTCTGGATCAGGTTGGCCTGTATGCACACCTGTGAAATGATGTCTCGATTGTTCACTGATTCAGCCCACTGTGGGCAGCACCATTCCCTAGGCAGAGCATCCTGAACTATATAAGACAAGAGAAGGCTAGATGAAAGCCAGCAATCAAAGATACATTCATTGCTCCCTGCTCTTGACTGTTAACTGCTTGAGTTTCTGCCTTCGTTCTATTCAGGGACAGACTAGAATTCTAAGACAAATAAACCTTTTTCTCCCCTATGTTGCCTTTGGTCAGGGTATGTTGTCACAGTGATGGAAATAAAGCTAGAGCACTCCCAATAAACCAGGAAGGTGGGCCCGAGGGGCTACCTTAGCTGGTGTCACTAGCAGGGCAGAGCAATAGGGAGCAGTGGGGCTCCTGTCCAAGGTAAGATTCGGATCCTGGGGAGGAGAAGGGCAAAGATGCCCAAATGTTCTAAAAGATGTTCCTCTTCCCCTTGAGCCACATTAGAACTGTAAACGCCAAGTTTAAGAGACATTGTGAAAACTTCATACAGAATCCAAAATGAAAAACCCACTGTGTTGACTATTTTCCTTCTTATTGTGACAAAATTTCTGACATGAAACAACATAATTGACTTAATTGAGTTTATTCCAGCTCAGCATTCTAGGGTACAGTCTACCATGGTGGTGAAGTCTCGGAGCTGTGACGGGAGGGATATGATTAAGGTATCCTACTTAGGGTTGAGCATCCTCAGTTCCTTTGTTCACATTTCTAGAATACTTGAAAATAGTGTGTCTAGAATGTGTTACAAATTTAGTTTTAATCCTTAATTTAACATATTCCAAACATTCATAAAGTATTAGTATTGTGCAAGAATCAGTTCTGAGAAAATGAAATCCTCCTTGCAGTATTGGATTTGTGGTCGCTATGATGATCTAGCAAGTAATGATAAGAATGCTAGCTTCTATGGAGATCCTTCCGTTCCCTTCATGGTTCTGTAAAGCAGAAGAAACGGGAGCCGGAGAGGTTGAGTAGGAGCCAGAGTTGTGCAGCCCCGGCAGCTCGGCTCGGCCTGTCCATCACAGGCAAACACAGCTCTCTCCCAATGAGCAGGAGAGAAGGACAGAGAGCAGAAAGTAGAACCACTTGAAGATAGGCTGTTTGCAGAGACAAAGGATGGATACTCTGCAACTAGAGGTGCAGGAGAAGGAAGCCTGTCTGGCTCTGTGGGAGATAACTGTGCCCCTTTGCCCTGGAGCTCAAGAGGGCAGTGCCCAGTGAGCTATGAGGGCACTCATCCCTGCCCTGCATAGGTAGAGCAAAGGAGAACAGCAGGCAGAGGCTGATGGCTGTCAGCTGCAGAAGCAGGACCTGAGCAGTGGAGTCACCTACCTGGCAGGCTAAATTGCCCACTTAAATCATCACTATGCAAGGTTTCCGCATGCTCCACAGGTAACAGTGGATAGGCACCTACGACTCTGCACCCATGAATAGCCTGGAGGCACCTGCAGCAGGGGCCTGCACGTTCTAGACCTCGCTGAGGTCTACCGTCAAACAGGGAGAAAACAGTGCAAGACTGTGTTCTACTTCTTCAATAAAGCCCTCTGGCCAGGCTGCAGAGCGGTGGGGTGCCAGCTAAGTTTAGAGCTTTCCCAGAGTATTGTCAGGGTGGAAGAGCTTCATGGAAAAAGACTCTGTCTGAGGCCTCCAGCTCCTGTCAGAAGATACAGATGAGCAAAGCTGCCCAAGTGCTGGGGTGAGCAGAAAGGTGGATGAAGGATGAAAAGGTAGATGTACCGTAGACACATACATAGAACTCAGATGGATGGATACACAGATGACAGAGAGGCAGGGTAGATAGGAGACAGAGGAATAGATGATAGACAGATAGGCAGATAGACAGACAGACAGACAGAAGCTGGATGGATAGTGAGACAGACAGATGATAGACAGAAGTCAGACTGACAATTGAAAAGCTGCACCATCATGAACATTGACCTTACTCTATTATCTGTCACCAACAGCTGTATATAACATCTGGAATAAAACATTCCCATTTGGGTTAACAATGCATCAGACATTCGACTGGTCTCCACTTGTTCCATTTTGCTGCGATTTTGTCTTCTACTTTCCTCTGTACTGAGAATATGAACATCCTCCCCACCCAGCACTGCACAAAATACAGAAGCCTCCAACTGTCTGAAAGCTCAGAAACACCGTTTTCCGTTGGGTCCAGGCAACCTGTTCACCCTCACATCCATGCCTTTGCGTGGAGCAGATGGGCCCCGGGTCTGTTCTCCCTGGAGGAAGAGCTAGGGAGTCAAATCTGCAAAGTTCAGCTTTGAGTTCAATTCAGACAGTATTCTATAATTTAAGAAATAAATAGGTTCAGCTCTAGTTTAACCTGGCTCACATTAACTGGCTTTAGATTCCCCGTTCCTTCCAGGCAGTCATTCCCATGGGTGTCATTTGGTTGGCTTCACCAATCAGTTCCAGCTCTTCTCGTGTGGATTAGCTCAAATCTCTTGGTTTCTCAAGCCTGGATCTTGAGGCAGGACAACAGAGACCCACCCCATCTATACCCCAAACCCTTATCCTCCTACCCCACTCCAGTCTCTTTCATATTACATTTCTGATGAACAGACTAGGGTTGCAGAAGAAAGTGGGGGGTCTTCTGGGTCTGACACAAGCTCTGAGCCTCAGCTAGATTAACTGTCCCCGGATTTCAGGGAGCCGGAGATTCAGAAACACGGAGCTAAAAGGAGAGCGAGATAGCAGTTCGTGGTGGCTCCCTGAATGACCGTGAGTGAGACAGAGGGATCTTTAGCTTCTGTGTAGAACAGGCGCAGAAAGGCACTTGCCCTAAATGTGGGGTGCATCCCTAGCCTCTGTGCATAGCCCTGAGCTGCTGTTAAGGGGGGGACAATGAAACCCCCCAGGCATGACAGGACCTCCAAACCAGCAGAGCATGGTAGTCAGGCACCCCTCTCCTCTGCCCGTCACCAGTCCATCCATGCACAGGAAAGCCTGCCATCTTCTGTTTATCCACACACAGGGTCAGGGACTCTGGAAACTCAACTGCTTTCCAGGCTTGATTGTAGTCATTTGTGGGCAGCAGAGAAGTTTGCAGTCGAACGGGAGGGGTGAGATAAGGATGAACCTGGGGGAATCCCAGCTTCCCTGACACTCATTTTTAATGGCCGTGGCTCACAGTTTCCTGACCTCATTTAGAGTCTGTCTTTCTGTGGGGGGGCAGACCCTGGTAACAGGAGCAAGCTGGGAACGTCAGTGAACTCAGCAGGGTGTGCAGAGAATGGGCTGTTCTCCAAGACTGCCTTTGTTTTCTCCCTTATGCTAAACTGTGATCATGAGGACAGTCGTCTCTGCAGAAAGGCGACAGGATTGTCTAGGGATGAAGGACACCTGCCTTGGTCTCAGAAAGACGCAGGAACAGCTGAGTCCCCATTGCATTGAAAGAAGATTCCCACCCAAGGAAACAGCCCGGCAACTCAGCTCCGGGAATCGTCCCTGAGGCCAGTCTCTGCCCCTCTGCTGTGTGTCAGAGCTGGTGACTCTCCCTAGAGAAACCTGAAACCCAGATTTTGTGGCAAACTCTCCCATCTTCTAATTGATGGCCGTGAATGCCTACTGAAAATAAAACAAACCACATGCGCATGCCTGACTCAGAAGCTGTCGGCATTCAGCCTCAAGCTTGAAAACTATGACAATATATGAGCTAAAAATCCCATGGCCTGTGGCGCAGATACTCAGGGGACTAAATTATATTTGGAGTGCAGGTTAGAGGGAGTGGAGCCCTTACAGATGGGATGGTACACAAATGGAGGATATGGAGGAAGGCAGAAAAGGAAGGGAAAAGGCTTAGGAGCTGGGGAGATGGTTCACTTGTTAAAACACCTGCCATACAGATGTTAGGACTGAGATTAGGAGCCCTCAGAGCCCACATAAATTCCAGGTGGATGTATCAGTCACCTGGATTCCAGCAATCAGAAGGTAGAGACATGGGGTCCCCAGCTGACAAGACTTCGAGTATTGGTGAAGCCCTAGGGTCAACTGAGAGACCCTGTCTCGTTGAATAAGGTGGAGAATGATTGAAAAAAGCAAATGACACCAACCTCAGACCTACACACACACACACCACACACATGAATATACACATGCATGAACATACTCACAAACACATGTACACATGCATCAGTACACAACATACACATGAATACATACATGCAAGAACACACATAAACACAAATACACACATGCATGAACATGCACACATACATACACACACACCACATACACCTGAGAAAAGGGTCATTTTAGACAGAGTGCTAGCTTTCAGAAAAGGCAATGGCAGATAAGAGGGTCCCCTTTGGGCAGGAACAAGCTATTCCTGGACATTCATCTGTAACCCTTAGATGTCAAGTCCCTGACTCAGCTGGGCATTGGCTTTCACAATGTACATTATTTTGTATTACAGAATGCTCACAGGAGGTTTGGTGAGTGGGTTCCTTGGGCTTGTTCTTGGAGCACCTGTTCTTTGAACCCACCTAACATGTCGAGAAGGCTGGCTCAGCTCTAAGGTGAGAGAGAAAGTATCCCCTGATTCCTCTTCTCTGCCATGCCATAAGCAGCTCAGATGGAGGCAGCCACAGGCCGCCGCACAGGTCATGAGAAAGAACAGGATTATTAAGCTGGAGAAATGGCACAGTGGTTAAGAGCACTTGTTCTTGCAGAGGACCCTATTCTATACCCAGTGTTCACAGGATGGCTCACAACCATCTGTAACTCCAGTACCAGGGGATCCAATAGTCTCTCCTGACCTTAGAGGAACCATGCAGGTCCATGGTGCACATACAAACATGCAGGCAAAACACATAAAATAAATAAATCTAATTGTAATTTTTAATAGAGTAGGAGAATTCCTTAGGAGTCCCCTAAGCTTTGGTGAGGTTTGTCTCAACAACCATTGGAAAGTCTAATTCTCTTGAGTCATGACAAATGTTATGAGCCAGCCTGGCTAAGTCATAGTCCCCAACTAGTTAGACATTATTCTAAAGGCTTCTCGGATGGCCCCTCTTTAGAATTCACATTTAAATAAGTATCCCTTCAGCCAAGTAGATGACCCCTGCTCCAAGAGGCTATAGGCCAACCTGTTAGTATAATAGGAGGTAGAGAAGCAATGGCGTGAAGAAGAGGGTGTGTTTGAGTGAAGAAAAGAAGGGGAGGTCCAGAAGCTATTCAGAATTCTGGCTTGGAGGAGATAATAAAAAATATCAAGAGAACAGAATGTATTTAGAAGGGGGGGGTAGTTCTGAAGGAGAAGCAGAGCTTAGGCTCTACCTGAGCGGAAAGCATCTGCCCGTGGCACCGCCTGTGCCTGCCCACATTGGGACCTCTGTGACCGACCACCACTGCTTCCTCCTGTCCAGCCTCCCTGTCTCTTCTCTTGCCCCATATTCTACATCACTCCACGAAGCTCTTTAAAGTCTCTCCGCCCCACCCTCTAGCCTGATTTCTCTCCCAGTCTCCTGGCATCTGCTGCTTTCCAGCCCTGGTCCCTTCCTTCTCTCACCACAGTCCAGCTCTTCTGATCTTTCTGTGTCAATTCTTGATGAACTAGGAGATGTTGGAGGAGTTTTCACATCTCCTGTCCCCTGTGCTCTCACCAGTGGTCAGGAGGTACCCCGCCCCCCTTCTCCACCCAACACATCTAGTGTTTGGTTCAACATCAGCCAAGACCATGCAGGCTCAGATGTAGCTTCTATCATCAAGAAGGCTTAACTCACACTTTTTAAAGATGGGCCCAACATTCCAGAAGTGAGAGGAAAAAGCCTCTCACATAGGTGTTGTCCTCTGGCTAAAGCCCACGTCACATCTGCAGTCTCCCCGCTGTTAAAAAGATCCACAGAGAGCCACCCCTTCACCTGTTGCCAGCAATCAATCTGTGCACAGCATGGCAGAAATCCATAGCTGTTTTTATCAGGGGCCAGATCACATGTTCTATAATTTATAATTTTGACTACACCCATTTTTCACCCTCTTCAAGTTTTGCCCAAACGTCACCTCCAAACATTCTGTATCATTCATCTTTCTTAAAAAATCTTAATTGCTTTTAAACATGGAACACTCCCAACCCCTTTGCCCCTATCCAATCCCTCATTCCTCTCCTCTACCCTATGGTATAAATTATTTATTATTCTGTTGGTTTGCCGTCGCTCATACATCTCAGAGAACACATGTCTCACAAGAACGGTGCTGCTGTTTATTCTATTGACGAATGGGGCCCCAATGGGAATCCATCTTGGTAAGAACTCATCAGGCCCATAATAAATACTTGGGTGATTTTAATGAATGAGTGCACTAACTTTAGAAACTTACGAGTCAGAACGAGACTCTCACTTCTAACCCAGCTTTAAGTATTTAATGTCATTTTTCTTCTGTCCCATTAATTCCTCATTTCCCGAAACTTTAAACTCACCAGTTCTAATTTGACCAAACTAGTGACTTTCAAGAATGCAAGCAATTTCTGTAGGGAAGAGATTCTCCAAGCTAAGCTACATTAACGGGGAGATTCTAACTACAAAGTTTAATCAAGACAACTGAAGCCTGGCCTCCCTGCCACAGCTTTCCCTCTGTCATTCTTAATAGGACTTGGTGGGCTAAACACACCTCAGTCCCTGGCACTTCACCTCCTAACAGCCATGGCTAGGCAATGCCCAGGATATATGTCAAGGGAAATAGTCCTATTTCTTCCACATAGTCACCAAACTTGGTCCTTGCATCCGTCCTGAGCTGTGATGGAACTCAGAAGCTGGCTGCCCTTCAGTGAAGATAACAGTGTACAGTGAACCGCCTGCTCTCTGGCAGCCAAAGTAGAAGCCTGGAGGTGGATTTTAACTCACTGTTGTAGGACAGGGAGTCAGCAAATAGGCTGGGCAGATTGTCACTCATCTTATGAAGTAAATCCCCTCTCGGAGGCAGAGAGGCAAGGCTATATGTGATCTGGGTATTCTGGCTTCCCATTCTGAACACACGGCTTCTTAGATGATGTTGGTAACCTGGTGGGAATATTCCCTTAGCTTCCAGGAGCCAATGTGAAGGTTCCCAAGAGATGGCAATAGGGACAGGAGGTAGCCGCTTTTCTCTATTCTACAAAACAATCACACCCTCTCCTGGGTTTTCTGGAAGTCACAAAACGTGTGACCTTCTTGTGGGAACCCTATCTATCACTTTGCCTAAGCTGAGAGGGAAAATAGAGATGGAGAGAGAGAAACAACCCTCAAATGATAGGGTTTGGCCCCATCGAACACTGAGATTTACACTATGCCAAAGCTGTGGAAGGCACCAGAATTTGTTCTCTTACCAGTCTTCATTCCCAGGTTCTTTCTGGAGTGGGAACATCTCACTGCAGTGGCCTCTCCAAGATGTCTTCTTCCATGCAATATGGTCCCTAAGCTCTCTTCTACAAATCCAATCTTCGACTGAAGGAGCCAGGACCAGGAGCTGATTTTCCAGGAGAGAGCATGACATTGCGGAGCTGCTGACTCCATCCCCAGAGACCACATAGTGTTGCTCAGAGGGATTGGCAAGAGCCATAAAGAACTCTGTAGGAGAGCTGCCTGACACTCTGTATATTAGACTTTCTGCTGCTGTGACAAAGGAGCTGGCATAGCAGATTTCAGGAAGAAAGGATTATGTGGGGTCCTGCTTAGCTTTAATTGTCCACTTGGCATGGTCTGTAGTCATCTGAGAAGGGAACCTCAGGTAGGAACTGCCTAGATCAGACTGGGCTACAGATACGTCTGTGGCAGATAGTCTTGATTGCTGGTTGTGGAAGGAGGACCCAGACTACTGTGGGTGGCACCATTCCCTGGGCAGATGGATGCGAGAGAGAGAAAGAGAGAGGGAGAGAGAGAGAGAGAGAGAGAGAGAGAGAGAGAGAGAGAGAGAGAGAGAGAATTGTTCCCCCACAGTTTCTGCTTCAAGTTCCTTTTTGAGGCTCTTGTTCTGATTTCACTCAGTGATGGACTGTGACTCATGACAGACATGGCCTCTTTTCTCCCTGGGGTTGTGCTCAGGGTATCTCGTCATAGACACAGAAAGGAAGCTAGCACACATGGTACACATGGTACATACACATGGTACACATGGTATGGGTCTGTGCAGTGGCAGCGCTTCTTGGAAATTGTTTATTTTAAACATTCTCCCAAAACTGATGAGGGTATGAGATAATTTACAAGAGAGTCAGTTTTCTTTAGCCATTTCACAGTATATACATCATCATAATATATATGCATGTATGCATAGCAAGACATGTTGCGTGGGATAAATATATACAACTTGCTTCAATTCAAAAAATAATTAATTTTTAAAAAGAAGCCTTAAAAAAGAAAGCTATGGATACTAATGACGAGAAGTTTGGTGGCACACACAACATCACTGTTGCACCAAGAATGCTTGGTGCCCAGTAGGATGTCAAATTGGCTCAGCAGCGGGTAGCCTTGCCCAGTTGTCCTGGCTCCATTTGCACAGCATGGCGCCTGTTTCTGAAGAATCTTCTCATAGATTCTTTTCATTTAAAAATACTTGCTCAAGGCCAGATTAGTGGGGCTGAGCCCATGGCTCAGTCAGGGAAGTACTTGCCACACAAGCAAGAAGCAATGAGTCCAGGTGCCCTGCACCCCTATGAAAAGCTGGGGTGAAAACATTCATGGGCAACCTCGGAGTCAGGGAAGTAGAGACAAGCAGATCCCTAGTGCTAGCGGGACAGACAGTCTGTCCAAATTGAGGAAGCACTTATACAGTGAGAGACCTTGTCTCTAAAACTAAACTATAGAGTAATTGAGGAAGACACCCAATGTCAATTTCCAGCTCCCATAGGCATGTGTGTGAACATAAAAGTATATTTTCTCGCACACACACACACAGATGCACACACACACACAGAGGAACAGGCAGAGTGGCACAAGCCTGTAACTCCAGCCACTCATGAGGGCGAGGCATTGTTAGACACTGTTCTATTGCTGTGAAGAAACACCAAGACCAAAGCAACTCTTATAAAGGGAAGTATTTAACTGGTGGATCACTTACAGTTTCTGAAATCTAGTCCATGATCATCACCATGGGAAGCAAACAGCCATGGTGCTGGAGCGGTACCTAAGAGCCCACACATCGAGATCTACAGGCAAGAGGCAGAAAGAGCTAACTGGGAATGGTGTGGGCTTTTGAATCTCCAAAGCCCACCCACAGTGACACACCTCTTCTGACAAGGCCAAACCTCCCGATCCTTCCCAAACAGTTCCTCTAGCTGGAGACCAAGCATTCAGATATATGAGTTTAGGAGGGCCATTCTCACTCAAATTACCATGGAAAGGAAGATGATGAGTTCAAGACTTACCTTCAGTAAGTTTAAGGATAGCCTGAGCAACTTAATGAGACCCCATCTCAAAATGTTTAAAATGTAAAAAGGGGACTAAAGGTGTTCTTGAGTGGTAGGATGTCTGTCTAGCTGTGTGAGGGCCTAGGTTCAATTCTCTGTACTTAAGAGCAAACCCATTGATTAAAATGGGAATATATGTATACAGATGAGGGAGTTGATGCGGATGACATCAAATGCTATTGTCAGTATCAAATATAATTACATGGTCGCGTCAGAGCCCCAGGCTCATCTCCTCCCGAGAAGACAGCATCTGTTCTTCCAGTGGTTCGATTATTACTGTGACCAAAATCTACTGGTAGCTAAGGAAGGCCTGGTAGAGCTTTTCTAAAATATGTATGCTATGCATTTCCCTCTGTTTCTGAACCATGTTTCAAAATGTCCCAAGAATTCCAGCAATTTTAAGCTGGTCTTGCCTTCCAAAAAAAAAAATGGGTGTATTGCTGGGGGGATTACTGGTTTTCATCTCCTCTTCAGTGTATCCAGGTGAGCATCAAAGGGAGGATGGTATGTCCTTTAGGGACAGGGTTTCTCCCAAAGGAGCCAATCAAGGCATTAATTATTCTGGACGTTCGCAGAAATAGCCGAATGTTTTGTCTGGTACTTTATAAATAAGAGGCAATAACCCAGGTCTTAGCTACAAACCAGTCTTACCAAGATAAAGGAAGCAGAGAGGAGGCTGAGACTGAGGGAGAAGCTGGTGGAATTAAACATGGGCATCAACACAGATCACTAAGGGAGATTGGACTAACAAGATGCAGGAGTCAGAAACAGACATTGAAAGATGCTCCACGCCTCAGAGAAGAGCTCCCTAGGCTGGAAATCTTTGGTAGGGGGGGAAAAAAAAGGCTAGGTTCTGTATTTAAAAAAATCCAGCAGCTGAAGGCTGGCTGAGCTGATATGAAAAATTGCCAACCATTAGGGAGCACCCTGGTTTATAAATTTTAGGGGCAATAAAGGAAGCATTGACTGGGAGCAGAGAGGATCACGCCCTTCGTCTCTAAAGGTGTTTTTCTTCAAAACACTCCATTTGGAAGAGTCTCAGAGGCACCAAGTCTTATTGATCTTATACCCATAAACCCTTGCGGGGGCTTCTTGGTTTGCTGGACACACTGCAGCACATGCAAGTGTGTGTTTGGGGGGGAGGGGATTAGATGCTGCTCCCAGCCTCGGGTCCCATCATCTTTTATTTATCTGCAGTCTGCATTGGTCACAGCACCAGGGATCAGCCTCCACCCCATGCCTCACCTCTGACCTTCAAGAAACAGCTTTAAAAGAAACAGGTTTAAAGGATTCATGATTATTCATGAAAAGCCAGAACACCATGGACCTGATTAAGAACTGGCTGCGGTCCAGCATAGCTACCTGCACGTGACCACCCCAGAGCAAGGACGGGGGTTGTAGGTGGTACACAAATCTTCTTTTCAAATGCAATGAATAAGCATTTTATTGGATTGTTAAAAACATAAGTAGCAGGACAAAACTAGGGTGGCAAATATTTTGCTTAGAAGGTTAAAAGTGTTTGAAACTTTTTAAAATGTAATATCAATTACATTTTTTGACGTGTGGCAAAGCATGGTACATGAGAAATGACTAAGCTGGAAAAGGCTTGAGACAAAAAGATCATTCATTTACTCATTTACTCATTCATTCATTCATTCACTCATTCATTCACCCATTCATTTGTTGTTTCTTAAATCCCCATAGATATCAGCCACCTCTAGATGGTAGAAATGAAGAGATAAGCAAAAGTTAAATAATTTCTCAGATTGTGTTTGTACACGAGGCCAAGAGAAAACCATTCTTGTCACTATCTGAAAATCTTCACCCTTCACAAAAATCTTGATTGTTTTGAGATTGTCTTGATACCCTAAAGGAAAGCCAGAGGGGAAAAATACATCTCCAGCATCTTTCTTCCCGAGATGCCCTGCATTAGTCCACAGACTGTGTAGCCACAGCTATACACTGCCACACTCCTCAGCTCTCATCAGTCTGGGTGAGGGGTGGCTCATCCAGGTTTAGGTAGCTCTCGCCTACATTCAGAATTAGACTATGTGGGTATTAAAGAGACAGCATCCTGTAGACCTATCGTGTCTTGGCGTTGAATTAAGTTATGTAGATCAAGCCCTATGGTGTCCTGTGTAATGTGTAAATGAACAGGCATTCATGGAAGAGTTAACGAATGAGGGATGTGCTAGGACCAGCCAATGGCTGCAGACAGGAACCAGCTCCTGGGATGCCTTCCCCCCCCCCCACCGCTGGTAACAGGCCTGTCTGCTGGTATACCCACAGTCGGGCTTTAAATGACAAATATTGATAGAACTTGTTCAAGAAAGTTAATCTCCACTGACTGGGGATGTTGGATAAATAGAAAATTGTTGTCCCTACTGAGAAGGAGACCAAGGCAATAACCCCATGAGAGTTCCTTCAAACTTCAAACTTCAGAGCCTTCCTTCCTATGACCCCCTAAGTAACCCTGTTAGTCCCATCAAGCCTGATATCCAGGATTTCAACATAGGGCACCCTGAAACCAGCTTGCTCCCCACATGGGCAGTGGAATGGGCTACAGGATGCTAAGTGCCCCTGGGATACAGGGGTTGTGTCTGTGGTTAACGGTGTTTCTAGACTAGTCTGGAAACTTGTACAGTTCTGTCCCAAGCCTCAGTACGGTGTATATTCCTTTCAAAATATCCTTCCAGGTTTGTTTCCATTTTTAATAATCCTCTAAAACCAGCTAAGCACAGTGCTTTAATCCTCAGCTGCTAATAGCTAAATACTTTATTTGACTTTGATCTGAGACACCATTGAGCTTGAAGTCCAACTCCCATTTATACATGCCAAGGACCAACTAGAACCCACATGCATCTGGCTCTTTAGCCAAGGATCTCCATATCCACTTGGCCACAGAGTCCACCCATCCTTATTTGCTCTCCAAAGTCCCAAATCAGTGAGGGTTAAGACAGCCATTAGGCAAACCGTTTTGCACGAAGCTCATGTTAAATTACCTATGGATCCCCGACAATATGCTGTGGGCTTCTGACTTTAGTATGCCTGATTTTCAAATCCCTAACCAGATGCGATGGGCCCTCTCCCTCTCGAGGATTTGTTCTGTATGCTCCCAGGACTTTGTTTTGTGGCTTATGAAACAGCTATTAAAATAACAGCCATGTGGAATGGTGGCTATGAAAATCAAAATAAAACAATATGCATAAAACAGCAGTCACCGGGGAAGAAAGAGAAGCAGAAATACCCCAGCCTCTTCCTCGTCCTGCTGTGACTTCCTGCCAAAACCACCCACTAGCCGAACCCCACTAGACTCAGTGAGGAGGAGATTGGTTGCTGTCATTAATACAGATCAACTTCATTAGGAGGTAATGAACATGAGGGCACAGGGCCTGAGTGTGGAGGGACAGAAGGGGGGCAAGCGGCATACCAAAGCTCATTTAACTCATCATAGCTGCTTTTGTATGTAGAATGAAAAAAAAAATAACACACAACTCCAAGCACTTACCTGGTCCAGTGACTGTCTCATCAGCTTGGGACCAAATACAACTCTATCTTCTACTATTCAGAGCTCATATCATCAGAACATACCTTATGTGATATCAGAACATCTAACATATTCAGCCTTTGCCATCTCACTCTCTGCATTGCCCAAAAATCCCAGTGGCTTGCTGCACCGTGCAAGTGAGGTTAGGAGGCCAATCATAGAACTTAATGACAAATCCCCTGCCACTGTTGCATCTTGCAGACACACAGGGGCGCTGTTGAGTGACCCTATGCAACCCAGTGACCACTTGGTTGGTATTGGCTCAATTGCAGATTGTCCTGAGTGTTGACAGGAACATAGGAACAAAAGCACTCCCTAGTATGTCTACTGCCTATCAACTCTGACTACCTTGACAAGATCTCACAGGCAGGGTGACATAAACAACATCATCCATTGTCCAGGAGCTCTGGAGCCTGCAGGTCCCATGCTGGGTGGCTGTGTGTAAGCCCAGGAAGGGAGGGCCTCCCCAGACCTACCCAGCATGGGACCTGCAGCCTCCAGAGCTCCTGGACAATGGATGATGTTGTTTATGTAGGCCCTCCCTTCCTGGGCTTACACACAGCCACCTTGCCACTGCATCTTCATATGACCTTGCCTCTGTGTCTAGGGACAGCGACTCTCCGGCCTCTCTAAGGACCCCCACCCTATGGCTTCAATTCATCCGCAGTCGCCTTCTTAAAGACGTAGTCAGAATAAGTTGCCCTGGCCTTGAATGGCAACACAAAATGGGGACAGTTTGTCTGTGGGTGTCTCTGCTGTCACTGTGACAAACTACATGACGAGGAACAACTGGAAGGAAAGTTACTTTGGCTCACGGTTTGAGGGGACAACCCAATTTGGTGGGAAAGTGGCATTCTTGGCCATGATGGCGGGGGTGTAAGGCTGCTTGCTCACATCTGTGTCGATCGGGAAGCACAGACAGGGAATACTGGTGCTCAGGTGGCTTTCTCCTTTGTCTCACTCTATTCAGTCTGAGTCCCCAGCTCATGGGAAAATGCCACCTACACTCAGAGTCTGTCATCCTGGGGTGATCATCTCTGGAAATATCCTCACAACTGCCCAAAGATGTGTCCCCTAGGTGATTCTAATTATATTATTTTTTAAAAAGAAAACAAACTATCTTTTTTTCATTTTACATACCAATCCCAGTTCCTACTCCCTCCCCTCCTCCTATTCCTTCCACCTTCCCCTCCACCCCACCCACCATCCGCTCCTCAGATACCAGTGAGAATGAGTCATCACCATAGGGGCACAGTTCAGTCTGTGACCCCTAGCCATTTTCTCCAAAGCCTGTCATATGACAGAGACCAAACCTTCTGCTTCCCAGCAAACTCCTCAGACCTTTGTACTAAGCCTGAGACCCCAGCATAGGCAGGCATGCAGTGAGTCCCCCTCTGTGGGTCACTCAATACTTTCATGCAGTCAAAAACCTCCCCTCCACAACAACAATGATGTTTTATGAAGAAGCTGTTCGATTTTTTTTCTCTTACAATTAGGGGCCAACCAAGAGTCTTGTGCATGTTTAGCGAGTATCCTCCTGGGAGACACATCCAAGCCCTTGAGAGTTTGGTGTCGGAAGACCACAAAGTTCCCATTGGTCTTGTCACCCAGGACAGGAGATACTTGCTCATACAACATTTTTAGGCTTATGTGATTCTGACATGGCAAAGTAGGTCAACTTTGGTGGGGGGGGGGGCATGGCTGCTACATCTGGATGTGGGAGAGGCTGACATACCACCATGACCCACTTAAATGGCTCATCAATTTAATCACTGCCTAGCAGAGGGACCCAGAGAAAGGCAAAAGCCATATCAGAGAAGACGGGTTGGGGAAAATGCATGAGTAAATTTATAATAAAAACTATTTTGATTGTTGTTCTGAGTAGAAAAGGCAAACCCATGCCCCACTCCACCCCTCAACTCTCTGCCACTGCTGATATCTTTAACTCTAATGAGAAGCAGGGCCTGGAAGAAGGAGAGGAAGAAAATGAAGCAACACTATGCCACACTCAGTGTGATGGGTAATATTAATTGGCAGCCTGGCAGGATGTAAAGCCACCTAAAAGATGAGACTCTGGGTGTGTCTGTAAGGGGGTTTCTAAATCAGACTCACTTAGCTGTGAACTAGAACTGTGGGCTGGGGTCCTAGACTCAATAGAAAGGAGAAACAGAGCTGAGGAGCAGCTGCATCTGTCTCTGCCTCCTGGTGTGGACTTAGTATAAAACTAGCCTCTCATGCCTACCCTCCAGGATACACGGCACCCCCCAACTGTGAGTCCAAATAATCCTCTATTGCTGTGAAGGGACACCATGACCATGGTAATCTTATAAAAGAAAACATTTAATTGTGGCTGGCTTACAGTTCAGAAATTTAGTCCATTGTCATCTTGGCAGGAAGCATGTGACATATAAGCAGACACAGTGCTGGAGAAAGAGCTGAAAGTTCTACATCTGGATCAGCAGGCAGCAGGAAGAGAAAGTGACGCTGGGCCTGGCTTGAGCATCTGAAACCTCAAAGCCCACCCTACAGTGGCACAAAGCCATACCTACTCCAACAAGGCCACACCTCCCAATAGTGCCACTCCCTGTGAGCCTGTGGGGGCCATTTTCATTCAAAACACAACACCTTCCCTTTCTTGGTTGTGTTTGTCAACTATCTTATCATAGGAATGAGACAATAACTAAGTCATGCTTGAGTCATGAACAGTAATTTGGAGGCTAGAGATTAATAACTGGAAGGTCAAAAGGAGAGAATTCTAGAAGCTATGTAGTTCAATGGCCAGTAGACTTACCTCCATGGTGAAGAAAACATAAATATCAAAATAATTGGTTGGCCAAGTCCATAGCTGCATCTGGCACATTGGTACCACCCTTCTGCCAGTGTCTCATCATCAGGGTAGCTCCACTTTCCAAGGTGTACATCAGCAGATTTGACTCTGTCCCAGTACGACAGAAAGAGGCAGAGGGTGGAGAGATAGCTCAACATTTAATAGCACTAACTACTCTTGTAGAGGACCCAAGTTCAGTGCCCAGCACCCACTTAGGACAGCACATAACTACATTTACCTCCAGGTCCACTTCTGACCTCTCTGGGCACCTGCCCTCACATGCATAAAACCACAAAGAGACACGTGTGCATAATTTTTAAAATATTAATAGATCTAAAGCAAAAAAAAAGAGGCCTTATAGACACTAATACTAAGGTAAGTCCAGGAGAGCCATCTGATTGGATCAATGTATGAACTAAGCAATGTAAACAGATAGAGTGGGGTTTACTGACTGGCTAGGCTGGAGCTGTATGCCACCTCTTAAGCCAGTTATTAGACACACATGGCTTGACAGCAGGATATAATCTCCCCAAGGACATATATGATCTCTCCAACAGATATCATGTGTGGAGCAGTCGTCACCCCTACAGACAGCTACCTACCGGAATCCGGTGTTGCTGCAAAGGATAATTCTGAGTACCCCGTGGTCTGTTATTTAATTTATAAAGGTCCCCCGGTATTGGCCAGAGCTCTTCTGTCCAGTGGGTTCTTTGCCAGTGGCTACCCATGAGTGTTCCATTCTTCTCTGTGCATTTGGTCCATCATCCCACCTCAGCTCCATCTTCATGGAGAAGTCTGACACTGTTGGGGAGAAACAGACTCTAGTTTGTGATGGTGAATCCTTGGCTGTAAACATGGTGGGACTGAGAATTGCCTAGGAAATGAGGAAAGCCCGCTGGTGGGAGTCTCTGAGCCGTTTCCATATACAGCTAAATCATAAGGGCTCAGACTTAAAATTCGGTTGAATTTCCTGATGAAACCGTAGAAGGTAGGGCTTGCTTAGATGGGGTGGCTCATTATTATTGCAGGTATATTAGTTATATCTTGTTGCTATGATAAAAACAAACATCATCACCAAAAGAGAAACTTTAAGGAAGTGTTTATTTAGCTTACAATGCCAGAGGCTCAAAATTCATCCTGGTGGGAAAGGAATGGAAGCAGAAGCAGGAATCAGGGAGATCACAGTTTTCACCAATGTGCAGGAAACAGAGGAGACAGGAATTAGAATGAGGCTATGGGCCCTCAAATCCTTCCCCCGGTGACGTCCTTCCCCCAAGGAAACCCCATTCCTAAAGATTCCATAAACTTCTCAAACAGCGCCACTTACTGGGTATCACATTTTCAAGCACCTGAGCCCCCGAAGGACATTTTTCTTTCAAGCCACCATGGGGCATATTTCCTTAAGAGTTTTATCTTTCCCTGATGCCTTCATGTTCCCTTTCTCTCATACTTCTTGATTATTGTGGTGTGAGTGGCATTGCCACGCCCTCCGCCCTGAAACCAGGAGCCAAATAAATCCTCCCTGTAATTTGTTTCTATTGGCTATTTTATCACAGCAGCAATAAAACTGAGCGACACCCACCCCCAGTACACAACCATTCCACCTTTCTTCTCACTCCCAATATGTGAGGTCCCTCCTCCTGTCTTAGAATTATAGCTCCGTATCTCCTTTTTTGGTTCTCAAGTCCCGTGGTTTTATCATTTATCTACTTTATGCCGTCCATTCCCTTTAGAAATTTCTCTTCCAGGTAAAAGGATGTTCAGATTCCTTCAAATAAAGGAAAGGCCTATGTAAAATATTCCTTCAGCTGCTTCCAAGGTTTGGGTTTTTTCAAAGCTCCCCCTTGGGGCTGGAGAGCTGGCTCCATGGCTAAGAACACTCGTTGCTTTTGCAGAGAAACTGAGTTCAGTTCTCAGCATCCACATCAGGAAACTCACAGCTGGATGTAAGCTAGCTTCAAGGGATCTGACACTGTCTTCTGGCCTCTGCAGGCACTATTCTCTCTCTCTCTCTCTCTCTCTCTCTCTCTCTCTCTCTCTCTCTCTCACACACACACACACACACACACAATTAAAAACATTTTTTAAAAATCATCAAAATTCAACCTCTTGAATATTTTATCTGTGCTCCCAAAGTACCTCATACTCTATGTTCACAAACAACCTCAGACCAAAGGGGTCAATTTCACTACTAGTTGGAGTGACTCAGACTGGTTAGCAAAGTCACATCGTGTCTGTAAGAATCAACAGACATGTTTCCCACCTACCTCTCCCTTCTGCTCTCGGCAGCTTACACGCGTCTCATCACCCTCTTCTCTTGAAGAGCCTCTCTCCTGGGGCTTCGCAACACTTGCATCCTTTCTCCTCACTGCTCGCTCAAGGGAATCTCCCTCCATTGACCCAGCTTGGCTGACAGATACTCAAGACTTCCAGCTCCAAGTTCTCATTCTCATAAAAGTGCTCATTCTGCAGGAGTTTTGTACATTTGCATGGAGCCAACGAGCCAACTGACAACTCCCTAAGCCATGGATGTTCTGAGCTTTCATTGCCCAACCTGTATCCTAGCCTGATAGCATGTGAATGGCTTAAATTCAAGATGTTCAAAGTACATGTGTCATTTAAGAAGAAGAGGAGGAAGAGAAATCCCATTTGCCTACCTGTGTTTTCTTCTGAAACAAGGACCTATTCTCAGTCTCTCCCTTCCTCTTTTTAATTTTGCCTCCTACACATATGTGGACATGAGAAGGGAATCAATAAATAAGTCCCTACGGTAATTTCCTTGTGTGTATCTCCTCTCTCTCTCTCTCTCTCTCTCTCTCTCTCTCTCTCTCTCA
>NW_026067935.1:3065041-3085177 GCF_014885135.2 Alexandromys fortis
TATATATACACTGGACATTGAACCCAGGGCTTTGGACAGGCTATACTGTAATTTTTCCATTGGCATGGAGGCTGTGCCCTAATCTACTGCTGTGTTTCAGCCAGTAATTGTGGCTCCACCTGCATCTCTGGCAGTGGCCCAACCACTTCGGCCATGGCCTGGAATTCTGTTCCAGCAGGCACCAGCTCTGTCGCTGCCACCAACTATAGCTTTTAATTAAATCTCTATCATTCTATTTATCAATGAGACTCAGGAGTCAGAGGCTGGGATGGAAACCTGCTAGCTCAGAGAGACTGAGTATCAACTAGCTGAACTTCTCTCTTTGCAAGAGAGTGCCCTTCTGCTCCGCTTACCCCTCCCCCAGAAAAAACCACCACTCAAAACGCCTCCCTATTACTACTGTACCTCTCTCTGTCATCTTCCAGGCGCCCTTTGACTCTCTCTGATTATTTTCTATCAACTAGTGACTAACTTAGCCTCCTGATCCAAAGTTGATTATCTTTAACAAGTGCAAATGCAAACTCGGGGTTCACAGTGTGATCAAATATCTTGCAACACTAGACAAATGATTTTCAACAGAGCTACACCTCCGCCCTAATGTTTCTTTATGGCTCTAGGTCTCACATAGCCCAGGCTTGGTTCGAACACACAGCATAGCCAAAGATAACCTTGAACTTCCGAATCTCCTGCAATCTACTTCCTGAGTGCTGGGATTGAGCATGAGCCAAGTTGCCTGATTTTATATAGTCCTAGAGAGTTAAACCCAGGGCCTCCTGTCTATCATGGGTATGCACTGTACCAAGTGAATCATATTCCCAGCCAACATCCCTTGATCGCCTCCCTTTCTCGTCGCTGTTCTAGACCGTCATATTCTCCCATTTGAATCCGACACCTCTTTCTGTAGCCTTTTGGTCCTCGCTGTTATCATCTTCAGATCACCCTCCACTCAGTAACTTTTCCCAAACATATATTCTTTACTTCCCCCTCTTCTAGCCTTGAAAAAAATTGTGATAACGAGCAAGGGGGGTGGCTCAGTAGTTAAGAGCACTGGCTGCTTTTTTTTCAAGGACCCAAGTTCAGTTCCCAGCACCCACATGGCAGCTTACAGTTGCCTGCAACTCCAGGGAACCTGACAGTCTCCTCTCCCTCTATGGGTAGAGTAATACATACATACATACATCTATACATACATACATAACATACATATATTCATGCCGGCACGCACAGGCATATACACAAAAGTAAATAAATGAATGAGAAGAACTTTATGAGGATGGCCCCACTTCCTCTCTGCCCGCATCTTCTCTGCTCTCTCGAATTCTCTTTTTCCAGCCACAGGGGCTCTCGGCCCACAGCGCTGGTGTGCCAGGGCTCTGACTCCGCTCACTGGACCTCTCTTCCCTACTAGATATCCTAATAAGTAACGTGACAGCTGCTGGGGGAAAAGCAATGAAATTCCAGACATCATGCAAGGAAAACAGCAATTAATTATGATCGTCTGAGAAGCCACATTATGTTCTTAATAATCATTACAATCTTAAAATGATGTAGGCATTACAGAGAGCAGATGGTTTGGGGTTTTATTTCGAGCTGGCATTCAGTTACCAGGGAAGAACTGATAACAGCTAATGCATCTTGATGAAATCTACATGTTTTGCTTGCATTTATTAGTTTCGCAATCGCTGTTATTTGCATTGTGTTTGACATCACAGCCCCAATTCATAAAAATAAATCAATGGCCTGGTGCAAATTAACTGGTGTGTAAAATTGGTGATTATGACAGCCGTATCAGCATCGTATCCATAATGGTGATATTAATATAAATGGACACAACTCAAGCGTAAAGCTAGATGTACCTTGGAAAGCGAATCTATCAAAGTGAGGAGGGGAGGTGGGAATCCAGGTAGACTGTCAATCATGTCCTGAAAATTGGATTTTGTCATGTTGCCATGTTGCAAGGGAGCATCACTGATAAAGGAACAAGCACACGATGATGCTTTTTATACTGAGGCATCATGTGGTTAAAGGCAGGGAAAACAAAACTCACATCATCGTCTCCATTGAAAGCATGTTGCTTCTGCACATCACAAAATGACTACAAACGGCTGGAGCCTAAGCGTCTTGCAGTCACGTGCAAACTGAATAGTGCGTGTGTAAGGAAGAAGTGGGTAAGCTGTGCTATCAGGGAGCCGTTGGTGTAGAGAAGCAACTTGCGTTCATGTATTCCGTGTGCACGTTATACCATATTATGTGAGTGTGTGCATGTGTGTGCGTGTGTGTGTGTGTGTGTGTGATTATATAGGAATGTGCATGCAAAAGCCAAAAGTTGACATCCTTGATGGGTCTCCACCTTACTTTTTGAGACAGGGTCTCTCACCGAACCTGGAGCTCACCAAATGGCTAAATCTGCCTCACCAAAGAACCCAAGGGAGGCATCTTCCTGTCTCCACCTTCCTCCATCCTCCAGTGCTAGTGTTCCAAACACAGGCCACCATGGTCAGCTTTTAACATGGATTCTGGGGATCTGAACTCAGGTCCTCATGCTTGCACAACAGACACTTTCCCACTGGACCATCTCTGCAACCCCCGCATCTGTGTGTTCTTGCAAACATTTTGTCTGAACAGTTGCAAGGAACCATGACTCTGTGTGCTTTGTCAGAAGTGCACTCGGTACTAAAGCTGCATATGTCTGAGGAGGAAACCCTAGGTGAGCTCACGGTCTGATTGTTCTTTTGTGGTTAGCAATTTGCTTCTTCCCGCCCTTGATTCTAAAAAGCTAGAAATGAGAAAATGTGATTAAAGCCAAACTGAGAATAAGTCATTCCAGTGGGGTGCACACAGAGAAATGGGTAGCCGTCATAGAACTCTCAGAAACAAGTTGGTGCTTATGTTTTGAATGTGAAATATCTCCCACAGGCTCATGTGTTTCAACATTTGGTCCCCAGATGGTAGCAATGTTTGGGAAAGTCATGGAACCTTCAGAAGATGAAGGCTTTCCTGAAGGAAGTGCATCACTGGGGCTGGGCTTCGAGATTTTATAGCCAGGCCCTCCTTTCTGTTCTTTTTCTCTGCCTCTCTCTGCTTTGTCTCTCTGTCTGTCTCCCTGTATCCATCTCTCTGTTTTCTTGCCTCTCTGTGTCTTTCTGTCTCCCTGTTTCTGTCTCTGTCTCACTCCCTCTCTCTGTGCTTTGCTGTCTCACTGTTTCCGTCTATTTTTCTCTGTCTTTCTATATCTCTCTGTCTTTCCCTATCTCTGTCTTTCTCTCTCATCTCCCTCTTTCTCTGTCTCACTATCTCTGCATCTATGTCTGTCTGTCTCTGTCTATCTCTCTCTCTTTAAGTCTCTGTCTCTCTGTCTGTATGTCTCTCTTCTGCTCTCTATCCACCTCTGTCTCTCTCTGTCTCTCTGTTTCTCTCTGTCACTCTCTGTGTGCCTCTCTGTCTCTCTCTCCCATCTCTGTCTGTCTCTCTGCCTCTCTCTGTCTCTCTTGCTCTCAGCTTCCTGACTGAGTAGGGTGTGACCAGCGACCTCCCAGTCCCTGCTGGGCTGGATTGTTTACCCTGAAACTGTGAGCCACAATAAACCCTTCCTCCTCTAAACTACTTCTTGCCAGGGACTTGTTCCCACAGTGATGAGAAAAGGATCTAACACAGCAGTCGAAAGCCATCCCAAATGCCTTTCACCTGTGGACATTCCAAACACCCAGAACTTTTACCAAGTCCCCCATTGTCATCTCTAGTGAGTCAGACTGTTCTGATAGGAAGGAAGGAAGGAAGGAAGGAAGGAAGGAAGGAAGGAAGGAGGGAGGGAGGGAGGGAGGGAGGGAGGGAGGGAGGGAGGGGAGAAAGAAGGAAGAAGAGAGGAAAGAAAAGAGAGAAGGAAGAAGAGAAGGAAAGGAGAGAACTAGGAGAGGGGAGAGAAGGAAGGAAAGAACTAGGGGAGGGGAGAGAAGAAAGAAAAGTGGAGGAGAGGAGGAAGAGAGAAAAGAGAGAGAGAGAGAGAGAAGTAGATGAGAAAAATGACTTATCATACCTACCATCTGTTCTCAAGCCAGATATAGACACCATGGAACATATCACAACAATATGATCCTTAGGGGAAAAAAGAATCATTAGAATAAGTTCTAAACTATTATGTTTTATTTATAAACGTACAAACTTCTATCCAATCACCAAAAACCTATTAAAGGATGTGAGGCTGCTGAATGTCAAGGCAACGGGACCCCGGAGGAGAGAGCACGTCTTCCCTACGATCCTGTACATCTTATTATCATGCCGGGTGCTCAGGAGTCAATATTTGTGGATGTAATGAATAAATCAGTGTCATCGCACCCAGCTCCCTAATATAATTTGCAAGCTCTGGGAAGCTTGTGTGTAGCTTCACAGCCCCTGAAAATGGAAGCTGAGCTGTCCTCCTCGGCGTGAGTGGCATGAGCCACCCTGGGGCTACCATCCTGCTCTTGTTCCTGACTCGTCACTCTCTGTCTCACAGAACCATAATGCCACACATTGACCTTGTTTTTCCTCTACTTTCCCTGGGTCCATGGAATATCTCTTGAGTCTTAAGCGGCCCACTGCCAACCTAGCAAGCCATCCTCAGCTGCCGAAGACGGGGTCAGGAAATGGCACAGCCCAGACTCCGAAGCAGGTGTGAGTGGGGCTGTCTCCACGTTGTCTTCACCATGAAGCAGCGAGGGCTACTGTTCACTGTCCTGACTGTCAGGCAGCATTCATTCTCCAAACCAATGTGCACTGCTCACAGGGCAGGGAACTGTAAAACATTTCAGCTTAGCGTGCTTCACAGATTTAAGTTCAATTGGCTAGATTTAAATGTTGACTACAAACTTAATCATAATTTTCCAAACCTGAAATTCAAAACACAAGCCTCATCTATCTTTATAAAGACTTGAAACGCTTTTAAGGAGCAGGCAAAACACACAATAAGCAAAGAGATTTAAGCCAGTCCACGAACTCCACTGAACAACATGAACCTTGCTCTCCTGGAGTGAATGTCTTACTTACTTACCCCTGGAACTTCGTTTGTCTCATCTGGGAGGTGTGACTTTGTCCCCCTAACCTAGAGGAACAGTGAAGCCATCACAAGGTTGGAGACACTCACTAAGGCAGTGGGACTGTAGAAAAAAATGGTGGCAGAGGAGTTGAATGTGGTTCCCAAGGAGCCCACATAAATCCACAAGTTGTTGGATAGGATTTGTTGTGTAATCATTGTGTTGAATGGTACTGTCAATTTGGCAGATTCTAGAATCATTGAGAAATGGACCTCGGGATTTGCTCGTGGGGGAGTATCTTGACTATAGTTACTGTGGTAGGAAGACATGCCCACTGTGGGCAGTACCATTCCTTGGCTGGGATCTTGCACTGTGTACGTGGAGGAAGGAAGCTGAGCAGCAGCGTGGATTCATCCCCCTCTGCTCCTGATTACAAGTGTGCTGTGACCGACCGCTTCAAGCCCCAGTTGCCTTGATTTCCTTGACGTGATGCAAGCAAAGAACAAACATAAAAAAAAAAAACCAACCTTCACCTTTCCTTAAGTTTCTTCTATCAGGGTGTTTTATCACAGAATCAGGAAAAGAAAGCAAGACAGTTCTATTCTGAACACTATGAGAGAATATAGAATTCATTGCTCACAGCCAGTCCTTTCCAACTTTTCTAATAATCTTGCATTTTCCATCAAAATGATGCTTGTTTTGAAAGTTGTTACATGCAGCCAACATAAGCCTAATTTTCAATCACTTGTTATGGATAAGGCTTGTTCTAATTTTAGCCTAAAAATCTTGCCAGCTTGCCAATCTGGGGAGATAGCTCTCCAGGGCGGAAAAAAAATGGTTTGTCTTAGAAGCATGAGGACCTGAGTTTGATCCCCAGAACCCATATGAAAATTCCAAGTGTGACTCTTGTAATCCCAGCACTGGGGCGGCTGAGGCAGGGGGATCGCTGCACGCACTGGCCACCCAGTTTAAGTTCATTGGTGACTTCTGGACTGATGAGAAATTCTGTCTCGAAAGATAAAGTGGAGCCACCAAGAGGGCTCAGTAGGTAAAGGCACTTGGTGCCAAGCCTAAGGTGAGAAGGATTCCTGCAAGTTGTCCTCTGACTTCCACAAAGACACTGCAGCATACACGCCGAGCTAATAATCAGTTAATAAGAAGAAGGGCAGTGTTTCGGGAAGACACCTGAGGCTGAGGTTGTCGTCTGACTCTTACATGCACACCCACATACACATGTGCACTGGCACACGAGTGAGCATGTGCATGCACATTTATACACTCTCAGCCCTTATCAACTTGGATCATGATGCTCTCGCTTCCTTTCCCATTGCTGATCCCATCACTGTCGTTCACAATCTAGAAAAGGATCTTGTCATCTAACTCACAATCATGCCCCCAAATTCTAGACCCAAGCATAACATTAAAGAAAGAAAAAGCCACAAGCCTGCTCGGCACCACTAAAAACCAAGTGGCTGGAGATGGTCATGCACGTGCCCACCGTGAATAGTTTGCACAAAGAAGCCAGGTTACCCACCTGTTGCCTTGCAGTGCTGGGTAAATGGGCACCATTATGGTGGGATAATGCGCGGTGAGATATGGGAGGGAGAGAGAGGCAGATCTGAAGGGCAAAGGCTGTGGAGAACAGGCTCACATGGGAGGCTGCTTACCACCTAGGGATATGGCATCATCTTGCTCTGGGCTGCTGCCACAGCCATGTCTGCGCCGATGTCTGAGGCTCTGGTTACCACCAAAGGCAATGCAGGTGCCCGCTGCCACAGGGACCATGCAGATCAGGGTGGCCTGCATGACACCAGGACCATATTGACACCCAGGCCTGAGCTGTGGTTGGGGCCATTTCTGGGTGTGTGGCCCTGCCGCAGCCAGAGTCTATGTTGAGTTCCATGCCTCCTGTTGCTGAGGAGGTGGGGGGACATAACTGCCCAGAGTCTGGACCACACCACATGGGGCCAGGCTGGACCCTGGAAACCGTGCTGCTGCTGGGCTCATTTGGATCTGAGGGCCTTGCATTGCCACCCAGGGCCATGATGATAACCATCCCAAGCTGCTGCTGATGACTACATCTGGGTCTGTGATCCTGCAGCAGCTGGGGCTGTGTAGATGTCTGTTACCCATATTACCATAGGGGCCCATGCAGACTTTGTGTTGAACTGTGTACAGAAGTATGTATGACCTGCTAAGCTGTCACTGGCCCAGAGTGACCTGCATCCCCGACACACACCTCACGGGAGAACAGACCCTGAACCTCCCCTGCCCTGGAATAAAGAACCCTGATGATCCTGGCACTGGAAAAAGGGGCCCACTCCCTAACAGGAGAGCTGTTCCCAACATTTGGGAAAGTTCACCCCACCCCTCACCACAGACTTGGGAACGCTGATTCTGCCCCTCACCCAAAGAAATGATCCCAGCAGCCTAGACTGACCAACTCAGCCTCTACCCAGGCACACATACGAGACTTGGAGTAGGCACACCCCAGCATCTACCCCATCAATGACCCACTGGGATGTATGAAAGAGACTGGTCCTGCAGAACCATAGCAGCATCTCCATGACTTAGAGCAACAGCAGGCTATCAGAGAGAAATGTCAGTGGGCTTTCAGTATTGGCAGTGTACTAAAGCCAGAGACCTGAACCTGAACAACAGAGCATTACACAATGAACATTTGCAAGTAAAGCTATTTGGACAAAAGGGTTCACTACACAATATACCGCAGTTCCCAGTGCCACTGAGATGAATGGGGAAGCCATGGAGAGCGGGGAAAGACAGAGGAGTGGAGTGGTTCCTATTGGCTGGGTGAAGGATGGTGAAATGCACATCTGCACGACGGTATTTCCAGCTGCCCACACTGACTTGGAGTGTGAGAGGGATCTCAGCAGTGACGGTGCAGCATTGTGGCTGCTGCAGGTGCCCTGACAGCTGAGCTAAGCTGGTTGTTGCAGACAAAGGTCTTTAAAGTCTAGACGGCGCCTAGTCCTCAAACTAAAAGACACAGCAAAATCCAGAGCTGGATAAATGGCTCTGTAATTAGAGCACCTATCGCTCTTTCAGAGTCCCTGGGTTTGAATCCTACCACCCACATGACTCTTTCCAGCTGTTTGTAACTCCAGTTTCAAGGGATACAATGCCCTCTTCTGGCTTCTGAGGGCACTGCAAGCATGTAGTGCACAGAGAAATATGCAGGGAAAACCCATATACCGCCCCCCCCAAAATATACATATTGTTTAAAAAGACAAAACCAGAGAGGAAGCCAAATGTCTCATAACTGCTGGATGAAGAAACAGACCTAGGTGCAGTCAGGCAAAAGGATGCTCCTTCTCCACCCAAATCGAAGAGCTGTGGGGACCCTCCATGTTAGAATGATTCTCAGTGCCCGAGGCCAGATGAAGTCACAGAGAGAGAGAGAGAGAGAGAGAGAGAGAGAGAGAGAGAGAGAGAGAGAGAGAGAGAGAGAGAGAGAGAGAGAGTCTGTGGTGGAATTCTATCCCAGTGGGCATTTTCTGAAGGTTTTTCTTTTAATAGCCCGTATCTTCTGGGAGCGACGTTGTCCATCCATACAGGATACCATTGTTGGAATTCTTTTCTTTTCAGTTTTATTTTAGAATTAGCCTTCTGACTCAAGGTTTCCGTAAGGCTTTTTCATACATTGTTAGTTTTGGTTGACCCACCCTCGACCTCATCCTGGCTCTCTTCCCTACTTAATCTTTGAGCTCCAAGTGTTCCCACATCTTCTTCCATGTATGCTACTGTCCCTCTAATTATATTTTTAATCAGGCTGTGTTATAGTAATTTCCATATAGCTTTTGCATATGCCCTTCCTTTAAGCTAGCCCCCCTCTTCCTGCACCGCGTATCTATTTTAATGTGAGGGAAATTTGGAATATCTTTCTTGGTTGTGTATAAGGGGAAACAACACGATATTTTGACACACTTGTATGTGTGCGTGTTGTGTGATTCATACATACACACACACACACACACATATATATATATATATAATGAAATGGTTGCTACTATTAAGAAAAACTCAGATCTATCACCACCCAGAGCTTCCGTGTGTGTGTGTGTGTGTGTGTGTGTGTGTGTCTATGTGTCTGTTTTCTCTGTTTGTGTCCTTGGGGGAGGTTGTCTGTGGTGTGTCTGTGTCTTTGTTTGTGTATGTCTGTATGTCTCTATGTGTATGTCTGTATGTGTCTTTGACTGTCTGTGTATGTGTGTGTCTCTCTGTGTGTGTCTCTTTGCTTCTGTGTATGTTTCTGTGTCTCTTAGTCTGTGTGTCTGTGTCTGCATATGTATCTGTGTCTCTGTGTCTGTGTTTCTGAGTATGTGTCTATAGTTCTGTGTGTATCTGTGTTTGGGTTTGTGGGTGTGTGTTTCTGTGTCTGTGTCTCTGTGTGTGTGTATCTGTGTCTCTGAGTCTGCGGAGGTGTCTGTGTGTGTATGTGTCTGTGTGTGTGTGTGTCTAAATCTGTATGTATATGTCTGTGTGTGTCTTTCTGTGGCTCTGTGTCTCTCTATTTGTATCTATGTGTGTCTCTGTGTCTGTATGTGTGTGTGCATCTCTCTGCATCCGTATGTGTGTGCTGTGTGTGTGTGCATGTGTGCATGTATACACTACAACTAAACCATTTAGGTAACACTTTTTCATACAGATGCAATTGATTGTTGTGGCTATGATGGCTATGAGGGCTATGAGCTTGTGCAGCTATCAACATTAATCAAACTGTGCATTTAAGCTCGAGTCTTTCCACATGCAAGTAATAACCTCATCAACAAGACAGAGGAAAGTTCAAGGCTTGAATACTTTAAAGATGCTAAAATAGGGGCAGGGGTTGGCACAGTGGGTAGCATACAATGGTGAAAACCTGAGCTCATATTCCTGACGCCCATCTAAAACCTGGGCTGGTGTGGCAACCACCTTTCATATTAACACCAAACATGGAGGCAGAGCTGGTGTCACCAAACCAAGCTTGTAAGCTAGACTCTGGGTCAGAGAGGTCAGAGTTCAGTGAGGTAGCCTATCTCAATAAATAAGGTGGAGAGTGATCCATCTTGAAAGACACCCAGTGTCAACCTCTGGCTGCCATTCATGTGCACACCCACGGACCCACAGACGCTTGTGTGCACAGCACACATACAGATACATGAAGAAAGATAACGAAGTATATGTGCCAACTGTAGCTAATAGCAATACATGTCGCAAAATTCCAACATTGTCTTTTAAATGTGCCCACCACACACGCCAAACAAGGACGTGAAGTAATAGATACGTTAATTATCTTGATTTAATCTTTCCATAATGCGTACACATATCAAAACATCACATCAGACCCTATAACTATGTGCAATTACCACCGACTCCAGAAGTGCTAATGGAACAGATTTCAAATATTTCCACACACACACACAAAAATGATAGGCATATGAAATAGTGGAGTCCCAAACCTGTGTGATTTAACTGCGGCAGTGACAGGACACCCGAAACATCACACTGTACCCCAAAACTGTGTGTCATACACAAGTTCCCTTTTCCACTAAAGGGAAACAAAATTAAATATGAGAGTTGTATAAAGACCCTAGAGACAAAGGGTGAGGCTTGCTTCAACTGCTGCCCTAGGCAAGAGAGGACTAGTCAGTCCTGCCTGAACACACACTCACATACTCTTACAGGAAGGCATGCACAACCACCCCCATTTGCCTACACATACATATACACGCACACACACAAACATACACATGCGTGCACACTTCCTTTCTTTGAACTCGTCGACTTTGTGTGTGTGTGTATATGTGTGTATGTGTGTGTGTGCATGCGTGTGTGTGTGTGTGCATGCGTGTGTGTGTGTGTAGAGGTCCAAGATCAACCTCACATACCACTCATCTTATTTATTATTGCTATTATTGTGTGTGTGTACTCTCATGTGTGTGGACATGGGAGCATGCGTGCTTTGCCTTGCATGTGGAGGTCAGAAGACAGCCTTGGATGTCAGCCCTTGCTTTCCGCCTGGTCGGGTCAGAGACAGCGTCCGTTTCTTTTGTCATTGACTACCGCATGCTCATGACTAGCTAGAGCACGAATGTCCATGAACTCTCTCATCTCTTGCTCTCATCTCACTTATGGGAGTCAGTGCACTGCCATACCCAGCTTTATGTGCTTCCTGAAGACTTGAACTCGGATCCTAGCACTTGCACAGCAAGCATTTCTACCCATGGAGCCATCTCTCCTGTCTCTAAACTTGGGCACTTTCTACCAGAAAGAGTAAGAACACTAGGCAGGAAGGCAGACTTCTTCCTATAGGGTTGGGAGTTAGATGTCCCTCCCTTTCTATCTGTAAAATGGGAGTCTTAATCCCCACTCCCTGAGAGCCGCGAGTGATACTGCCAAACCTATTTCAGATCAGAAGGTGGGAAGCTGGGAGGGGTCTTCAGGCTTAGGTGGATCTGGAAGTCCTGAGGTTGAGGTTGCAATCTGGACTTAACCATTCTTCAGCAGCCTTGGGAGACATTGTTGGCATGGGCAAAACCAGAGATGCTGTGTGGCAGGCTCCTGTCCTCATATTTCATGGCCCCCTGTCGCTGTGTTGGTGATGGATGGTGGTGTGAGGAAACCCCATTTCTCAGCTTGCTTTTGTTGCTGGTTGTTGATTACCAGTTCAGAGATCCAGAGTCCCTGGCCTGCTTTCTTGTAACCTGCTCCTTCTCCTGTATCCCCCAATAAATAAATATCATGAGATTAGCTTTTTCTTCTAAGCCAGAGGTTACAAATTACAGGTCTTTGGGTCACATCTGGCCTGTGCACCATGTATTTGGTCTTAAAGGCTTTGAGTAGTAACCGATATTTGGAAATTGGAGAACGTTATATTAAAATTCATGTTAAAATTGGATATGTAGCTTCTCTTTGGAAATTGACTTGTCTGGCAGGACTGAGCCCTTTCCTGTGAGGTCACAGTCAGGTCACCCATCAGCGCTCTCCCGCAGGCATGGAGGGTCTATTCTGGTTCATCTGGTTAACTCTAATTCATTTGTTTTGTCTTTTGCCCGCTGTTGTCATTCTAGCTGTGACTACTTAAGACTAAAGTTAAATGTTAGAAAAAGTTTGGGACCAAGAAAGCCTCATCTTAAGCAGAAAGGAGTTTTTCTATGTTTGGAACTCAATAGGACCTCACATGAGATGGATATATGCCTCCATGGGTAAGAATGCCTGCTGGTCAAGCATAAGGACCTGAGTTCAAATCCCCAGCAACCATGTAAAAGCTGTGCATGGCTGTGCATGCCTGTAACCCTATCAATGGAGACTGGACACAGACCAGTAAGGAGTTCTTGCTGTCTGGCCAACCTACCCCCGTGGTTCAGTAAGAGATCCTATCTCAAGTGCATAAGGAAGAGAGAAGTAGAGGAAGACATGCAGTATCCTCCTCTGGCCTCTGCAGACATATGTATCCCTATACATATGTGTACACATGCATGTACACACAAGACAAAAGTAGTTTTTAGAAAAGATTTCATGTGGCTGCAAATAGTCAGATAGTTGTAATAGCTGGCAATGGCAGCATACACATCAATAGAACAAATGAGAGCTTATTTGTAACACAGGAGAATTAACACAGGGCTGCTGCTTATACAGAGATGATGCTGATACAGAGACGGGCTTCTCCTCTCGCTGTGAAGTACCATTTTTATCATGTTTTCTTGCTGATGTCACTTGCTTCATGGTTACAAGATAGCTGCCATGGCTCTGGCAACATGCCCATATTTTAAACAAGATGAGTGAATCAAGAAGGGAAAGAGAATATATCAGGAAAGTAAAATATTCTCAGGAATTGCAAGTTTATTTCCCACTGCATCATAATGGATCCAACCACCTTAAATGGGGGATGCAAATATAAAGCCATCGTTACACTGGGCATCGGATTCAAAGAGGGATGAGCAACTGTGGGATCTGCATTCAGTAAGAGTAGGTTCTGTCTTAACCAAAGTAATCAGTAGGGCCTTGGGCCTCCTTGTGGCCTGAATTTCTAACTTGGTAAATGTAATGGTCAGTAGTAGTACCTTATAAATAGAAAGTGCTGGTGATGGTTATGACAATGGTGATGATGACGGTCATGGTGATGGTGGTCATGGTGATGGTGGTCATGACAATGGTGATGATGGTGGTGATGATGATGATGGTCACGACAAGGGTTATGATAATGGTCATGGTGATGGGGGTCGTGCTGATGGTGGTCATGACAGTGGTGATGACGATGGTCATGATGATGATGATGGTCATGATAATGGTGATCATGATGGTCATGGTGATGGGGGCATGGTGATGGTGGTCATGACAATGGTGATGATGATGGTCATGATAATGGTGATGATGATGGTGGTCATGACAATGGTGATGATGATGGTCATGATGATGGTGATGATGATGGTGGTCATGACAATGGTTATAATAATGGTCATGATAGTGATGGTGGTTGTAGTGATCGACATGAAGATGGTGATGAGATGATAATATTGATAAAGATAGTGGTGATGCTGATGGCGATAATGGTTGGTTGTTGTTAAATAAAATCTACTGACCTTTAAAGTAATTTCAGAAAACTTCCTTTTTCTTATTATGTCAGTTGATTGCAGCGTCTTTTTTCTTCCCTTAAAATGGTTTTTAAATTATTTATTATGAATAAAACATGACAATGAAGGGTATGATAAAACTTTGAACTCAACTCCTTTGCCAACAGAGGATAATTGCTTAGTCCCGACGTGTTTTTGCAGACTTGGTGTCAACAATTTAGGGTGGCTGCATTTTAAAATCACTCAGAAGAAGCCTAGCTCAAAGTTTGGCATGTGTTTGTGTGTGTGTGTGTGTGTGTGTGTGTGTGTGTGTGTGTGTATGCTCTAAAAATTCAGGATGATATTAAGAAAATATTTGCCTTTAATTTCAGATTTAATTTAATGTTTCCAAGAGCTGAGAAGTATATTTTGGTAGAAATTTAATTATTAGAATGAGTTCCCGGGGCCTAATGGCGTCTACTGAAATCCTGAAGCCAGAGAGAGCATACTGGGCGTGAGAGAGGAGGGAAGCTGGCCATTCTTAGTGCTGGCAATTTGATTTTTAAGATTTATTTATTTTTTAGGTGTTGCTTAACAAATCTTTTGTATAGGCCCTGCCACCATTGCCCAATTGAAACAAAATCTTTGCATGAGGGCCAAAGAGATAGATCCACGGGTAAAATCCCTTGCTGCCAAGCCTAACAAATTGAGTTCAGTCCCTGGGACCCACACGGGGGAGGGAGAGAGCTGACGCCAGTCATTTGTCCTCTGGCCTTGGCATGCGTGCCACAGCACCCTCACACACAAAGCAAATAAAACGGAATACAAAAAAAAAAAAAAAAAGTCTGGGCCCTGGCGGTTGAAGTCTGCCTGGGAGATTTTGCTGGGCAGAGAGCTACGTGTTATAAACTCAGCTACTGGACACTCCCCTTTGTAGCTAGACTGTGGACTGACTCTACCCTCTGTAGCATGCAGGTGCTGCTGTGTTTCTTTCTAGAACCTACAGTTGGATGATCTTGACCTGAGGCTGCTTCTCACGAGTCTGGCATCCTCAGAAAGCACGCTGGTTCTCATAGGAGGGAGCAGCCACTCTCTGCGCCTTCCACCCCCATTTCACTCCTTCTGTCAACCTCACGCTTTAAAGAGATGTGTTCTGTCAGGGTTTTTTTTCCCCTACCTTCCTAGAATGCAAGTCTCTGCTAAGATGTTGGGTCTCATACGCATGGAAGGGTCTTAGAAGGTGTGTGTGTGTTAGGGAGACTCTTCAGGAGGCAGCCGAGCTAGAGGTCAGCCAGCAAGACTACCATCAAGGACAACACTAGAGATCCACGGGCGTCTCCTCTGAGATCTCCTCAGCTGGATGACGGCATCAGCTCTCTACACCCCCCATTCTGATCACCCACAAGGTGTAGGATCCCGAAAGGAAAAGCACTCCAAGATACAGTGATCTTCAGATGAGGTCGCTCACGAGGGCTGTCACTGGGGGATGGATGTTCCCCAGCCCCAGTCCTTGCAGATAAGGCACGCCACCTCCCTCTCAGAGACAGAAAGCCAGAGCTATCACATAGTGACTGATACAACACACAATAAAATCTCAGCAAATCACTGAAATTCCTCCCCAGACAGAGGGTGGGGATGAACAATATTTACCCCCTCTTTACAAGATCCAAACTACAAACGAGAGTGTGCTTCCATCAAGTTCACCCTGAAGAATCAATGAGTTTATTGGGCTCACTTCCAGACCATGGGTGAGGAGCTACAACCAGGAGCATAAGGGGACCCCAAAGCAGCCACACTGGAAAGTCTTCACCCAGCATGGATGATGACTTCTCTATGGTTGGATAGATGAGTCTTCTCTGGGCTTGCTTAGCCTATGTATTCTAGCCCCTTCCCTAGAAAGATACCACATGTAATTAGATCAGAGTTGCATGCAAATGGCTGGATGGGGGCTGGATACTCCAATGACCCTCCTGACCCCTCCACTGAGGAAGAATATCAATGGTCCGCAGGTCTCATTATGAGGGGCTCAGGCAGGTCAGCCCAGCTGATCTCAAGAACGTGACTGCAGTTCCATTCAAAGGAGAGACTATGAGGACTTGCCTCTTGATTTTTCCTCCCCAAGAGAAATAGAGCTTTGACTTGGCAGCATGTGAGCTGATCCTTCTTTGTTTTGGGAAGTGACAGCAAGGGACACGCTTGGGGGCTAGGAATAGCTAAGGAGGGAGCGAGGGAAGCAAATGCAATAGATATTAACACTCCATCTTGCCAAGAGCCTTCTAGGGATGCAACTGGAATGCAACTTAGAAGTTCCTGAAGACACACTTGGCTCAACAGCACCTGTCCCTGCTGCTCACAGGCCCCTCAAGGATGTTACCCTTCCCTCCTCCACTATGCGTATGCATTCGGGTAGCCGAGCAGGAAGTGGCTGGCTGCCATAATTCATCCAGTTCTGATCTGGATATAACACTGAAGGGGTTTCCCAGGAAACCCAACAGGCCCAGGCCACCCAGGACGTTACGCATGGTCCAAGTACCTTCCCTCAGGTGCCCAGGTGACTGGCGCCTTGAAGCCATGGGATGGTGCGGTCAGCAGACAGGGTATCCAAATGCTTTGTCTGTCTATGGCCGGCACTGTTGATAACCACTGCAATTAGAAGATGGATGGGAAAAATAAGAGACACAGATCAGTCTGTGTTGGCATCTTGGTCAGCCAGACATACTCAGAGGATGCCCTCTATCTGGTCAAAGTAATCACCATAACTTTGCCCAATTCATTCTTCTGTTCTTAGCTCCGACATTCGTTTGTGCGGCCCTGTCCTTTGATCCTGTCAGAAGCTTGGGGGAGAGCTGGAGGTGTCTTAAGACCCTCAATATTTAACAAATGCTAGAGGGTGGTTTGGGCCTATGACCCTCCCATGGCAGATTGTTCCCATGTATTTGGCTGCTTTGCTATTATTAGTACGTTGTGTGGATGGAAATGTCACCCTCGAGACACCTTGAGGACCTGCAGGAAGCTCAGTTATTAAGTCTCAGATGCTACAATAAAATCAGCATTGACCATTCTGGGCTTTCTCAGATTTGAAGGCAAGGAGATGTCTAGCACACAGAAAAATGAAAGCCTTGGTGGGCTCGGCATCCTGCAGAGTGTGCTAAGTTTCCTCCAAAAGACAAAAAGGCAGGCTAGAAAAGGGCTCACTGGTGTGAATGATGGAGATGCCACACATCGAGGAAATGCGTTCTCTGGTGTCAGTGTCATGAGAGGCCCCAGAGCAGATGTACGTGTTCATTTCACTATTGCCTGTCTCTCTCAAAACTCTGATGGTGAGCAGGTCCGCTGCTCGCTGGCCTTTCTCTAACGGGTGGTTCTGAAGTGAACAAGTCATGGGAGCTGCCTACTCTTTTGGTCCTCGGCTGTGGGCCGTCACATGCCCAGTGTTCCTGGAGACGTGACATCCTCCTGCTAGCTTCAAGCATTTCATTGTCCCAGTGACAGGTCTGTTATGGTTAATGGCATATCCCTCCCATCGTGTAGAGCCAGCTGCTCATTTGTAACTGCCTGATGCTAATCATGAGCAGATGAGCACTTCGTGACTGTGAGAACTTGGTGCTACCAAGGTGATCACAGCCATCCGTTACTGGCTCATTCCGTCAGACCCTTGAAATCTGTTCAAAAGAAGGCCCCTGTGCTAATTCTGGGTAGTCACTACTTAGCATAAATCCCTGCCAAGTGCGCACATCCTATAATGTCGTTATTGCACGCTGCTCCCCTCCCACCGCAGTGCTGGCATGGTTTTGTTCCCAAATTAGCCAAACCCTTGGCTGCGGATGGGATGTTGCAGCCTTGAATGGCTTCACGTGCGAGATATGTTATCTGTGCTAATTAAATGAAAGAAGACAAAATTCCAAGTATCCTCTCCCCTCTCCCCACGGCTGCAACGTTCATCGATTCTTCTGTGTAGTAAGTGCTGGGGAGTGGCAGGGAGTGTCCAAGGATGTAAGACATGCCAGCATCACTATGCCAGAAAAATAAACTGAGACCCAAGGAGGCCAGTGGTAACTCCAGTGTTGTGCAGCCACTGAGACATCTTAGTTGGCCAAAGATGCCACCAAGCTAAAGGCCACAGATAAGATATAAATATTAAAATGTAATCATAATTGTATAACAGTATAGATGTTAATATTGGGGGATTTAACTTCCCTCTGTTTTACATGGGATACTTCTAAAGAGGTGCCCCAAAGGCCAGAATGTGCCTCAGTTGACAAAGAGACTGTCTAACGCACACAAAGCTCTGGATTTGATCCCCACACAGTATAAACCAGATGTAGTTTTGTATGCCAAAAGCGAGGTGGAAGCAAGAGGATCAAGTCATCCTTGTCTGCATAGCCAGTTCAAGGCCAACTTGGGCTACATGAGACTGTCAAACAAAAACACCTTGCGTGACCTTGACTTGGGGGCATTGAGCTGGGACTCAGGAGCATTGCCCCCACAGTGCTCCTGCCTCACTAGGTAAATTGCAGGGTTGCCCTTTGCACAGTCTCCAGGGGAACTTCCTGGTCCAGACAGTGGCTGCCTTACAGTGTCCTGTCACGGTTTGTCTATGTTCCAACCCAATAAGCTGAGTGTTTATGCCTGTAATCCCAGGACTCAGGATGCCACGGCAGATGGATTGCCCAAGTTCAAAGCCAACCTAGGCGACATAATGAGTCCCTGGCCAAAATCACTTCAGGTCTATGGAAGTCATTACAGTCTCAATTCTGTCTCAATTAGACAGGACAGAAGCAATAATAACCACACAGACAACAGGCCACACTTCTTTTTAACAAATGCACAAATGTGACAATCTCTCCTAGGCTGAGAATATCTTTAAAGATGTGTTTGTTTATATTTTATGTGCATGCATGTTTCACCTGTGTGTATGTCTGTGAATCGTGTGTGTGCAGTGCCCACAGAGACCAAGGTGTCAGATCTGGAACTGGAATACCAGACAATTGTAAACTGTTGGATGGGATGTTTTTATCTGCTGAGCCATCGCTCCAATTTCCCAGAATTCTTATTTGCGGATAATAGAATAGAACCCTTGGCTGATTTATGCAGGTGCCAAGCTGTTCAATTTATTAAAAAGAATAATGAATAACTTAGTTACTGGAGGGACAGGAGCCAGCGTGTCTGGAATGGAGCAAGTGTCTCTGGTCATGGCCCTCTCCTACCTGTCACCTATGGCAAGCCGTAGGGGCTTCTGTGGATGCAGCAAGGGCACACTACTCAGAGGACACCATCCTTAGCATTCACAAGTAACACCGACCTGGCAAGGGAGATCCACTTGAAGGACACATGTACCTGGTGCTTGCTTACCCTCATCCCGGGAAGGCTGGCTGGCCCTCGAATTGCTCATCACTGACAGAGAAGCCTCTGGCTCAGAGCAACTGGGGAAGCCAGGCTTTTTTGGAAAGATTGAGAGGGAGGAAATTTCCAGAAGAAGCTCTCATTTACCTCAGAAGATAAGATTGAGCTGGAGCTCTCAGAAGTGATGAGTGATCTGACTTTGTATGAGGCTCTTTCATTTAGATACCCTTTGTGGACAGCAAGGATAACAGAATCGCTGCCTGGGCTGGGGATCCAGCCTCTCAAGGCTCTCGGTGGCAGTTCAAACACGTGGTGTGTCACAGGCAGACTTTAAAGCCTGGTGGAGAAGGCTAATGTAGCAGGTGTTTAGCTTTTCTTAGCTGCCACAAACTGGGTCATCTTCTAAAGTCAACATTAATTCTCTCACCGCCATAATGGATGGAAATTGACATCCAGGCATCCACAGCACTCACTGGGTAGAGCCTTCCTGCCTCTTGTGGCTCCTGGGGCTACGAGTGCTCCATGGCTTGAGGCCCATGTCCCTTCTCTGTTCCATGTAGGGGCTGTAGCTTCTCCTGTAGATTCTTCCAGAAGTTTTATACACTTTTGAAAATGGCCTTTCTTTTCCCGCCCACACAGCAATTCTGCACAGGAGCCCTGAGGAGACCTCCCGAGTATATAAGTCCTTCACTACAGTGTCTCAGGGAGCTCTTGGGCAGCTGAGGGTAGGAAATTCCTGGGAACTGACAGAGAAGGCACTGTACTGGCCAGCCTGGCTGTCCCTGGTGTTCTCTGCTGCCAGCTTTGGTTTTTACAGGCATGGGCTGATGGCCAGCTTCACTGTTATCAGCAATGTTCTAGCACAGTGGTTTTTGACTTTCCTAATGCTTTGACATTTTTTTTCTCTTTTTTTTTATTGAGAATAAGAAAAAAAAGTTTCCGCCTCCTCCCAGCCTCCCATTTCCCTCCCCTCCCCCACTCTTCTCCCCCTCCCCCACTCTTCTCCCCCTCCCCCACTCTTCTCCCCCTCTTCCCACTCTTCTCCCCCTCCTCCCACTCCTCTCCCCCTCCCTCTCCAATCCAAAGAGCAGTCATGGTTCCCTGCCCTGTGGAAAGTCGAAGGTCCTCCCCACTCCGTCCATGTCTAGGAAGGTGAACATCCAACCTGGCTAGGCTCCCACCAAGCCGGAACATGAAGTAGGATCAAAACCCCTTGGCATTGACCTTGGCTT
>NW_026067935.1:3086739-3127017 GCF_014885135.2 Alexandromys fortis
ACACCTGTCAGAATGGCTAAAATCAAAAGCACCGATGATAGCCTTTGCTGGAGAGGCTGTGGAGGAAGGGGTACCCTCATCCATTGCTGGTGGGAATGCAATCTTGTGCAATCACTTTGGAAATCAGTGTTTCGGTTTCTCAGGAAATTCGGGATCAACCTACCCCTGGACCCAGCAATACCTGCTTTGACATTTTAATACAGTTCCTCGCGGTATGGTGACCCCCAACAATCAAATAATTTCATTGCCACTCTATAGCTATAGTTTTGCTACTGTTAGGAATCATAATGGAAATAACTGATATTCAGGATATGTGATATGTGACCCCAAAATGGGGTTGTGACCCACAGGTTGAGAACTACTGTTCTGTCCGGTAGCTTGGCCTTTGTGATGGGAATGTAATGTTAACATTCATTACCTGAAAAAGACTTCTTCTCCTTATAAGATCTCAATGATAAACTGAGGGGTGAATCCACCGAGGTTCATTCTGGGAAACCAATAGTTTTTATCAGACTTCCTTCCAGAGCATGGGCGAGGGTTTATTGGCAGGAATGTGGTGGCCACACCCAGCAGGGATGATGGTTGGTCCATGACTGTGGTGAGCCCCCTCTGCTCATTCTTCCCCACCTATATTCTCTACCCCAGCAGTTCTCGGCCTCCTTCGGGGCTCTAATGACTTTTTCACAGGGGTCACCTAAGACCTTCGGCGAACACAGATATTTACATTACAAACCATAACAATAGCAGAATTACAGTTATGAAGCAGCAATGAAAACAATTTTATGGTTGGGGAATCACTACAAATGAGGAACTGTATTAAAGGGTCACAGCATTAGGAAAGTTAAGAACCACTGGGCTAGCCTCTCCCTGAAACTCTGAGGTCATGTGCACTGGGGGCAAAATTAGCTGCAACTGGTTGGTAAGGGCGGCTGGATACTCATGGAAGGTTTCCATGACTCTCCCTACCCTCTCCTTCCAAGAGGGATTCATCAACAACCACCAGGCCCAGCTGTGATGGTCTCTGATGAGCAGGTCCAGATGGAGTCCTGAAGGTGGTGGCTGTCCATACTCGTCCTGTAACAGAGAACTGGAAAGCCCTAGCCTAGGAGTCATGTGCCAGCTTTCCCCCTTCAGGATGTATCCTTGTAATGGCTCCACCTTGGGAGCAGAACACTTGCTTGATCCCGTTCTTAGCTGTATTGTTACGGAGCCCAATGCTCCCAATGCACACTGGCTAGCTCCCAATGACTCAGAGATGCAGCCACAGGTCCACACTGCACCGTGACCTGAACTCCACTGCCCGCAAGAGGGTGTTGAACACCTTCTTGGACCATGTTCTTTCCTGCTCTACCCCACAGTTCCCTGCACCACTGTATCCCTTCTCAAAGTGTTAACCACTTACATTGCTCCTTGTCAGGTATTTGGCATATCGATCAGAAGAAAACGACCATATATGTCTAATGTTTATTTGTATATATGTTATTTTTAAAGAGTTATATTTTGTTTGGTTAGTTTGGTTGGTTGGTTTTTCAAGACAGGGTTTCCTTGGCTGTCCTGCAACTCACTCTGTAGACCAGGCTGGCCTCAAACTCACGGAGATCTGCTTGCCTCTGCTTCCTGAGTGCTGGGATTAATAGCATGCACCTACCATCACCTGGCTTAAAACCTGTTCATTTTTATTTTATGTGTATTTTGTCTGCATATATGCTTGTGTACCACACACATGCCTTACCCACAAAGGCCAGAAAGGGGCATCAGATTCCTGGAACTGGAGTTACAGAGGGTAGTTAGCTGTCGTGTAGGTGCTTGGAGTCAAACCTGGGTCCTCTCTGCAAGAACAGCAAGTGCTCTTAAGTGCTGATCCATTTCTCCAGCCCTGTTATTTTTATAATTTAAAAAAAATAAAGTTGATTTTCATTCCACTAAATTAAGGGGAGGTATATATGACACAGCTTGCATCTGGAGGTCAGAGGGAAACTTGTAGAAATAATTCGTCTTTTTCAAGCATGGGCCCTAAGGATGGAACCCAGGTTGTGAGGATCTTGAAAGACGAGCACATTTCTATCGCCAGCTGCCTTCATCTGCTGAAACCTAATGTAGACAGTTGCTTTCCGGAGTAAATGCTGCATCGCAGAAAGTCCAGGGACTTTAGATACAGCAGCTCACGGGGTCTTCAAACAGTCTGATAAGGCTAGGCTCATCCCCATTTCTCAGATAGGGAACTGAATCAAAGAAGCGAGCCGTTCACAGTCACACACCAGAGAGACACCAGAACACCTACCCAGTGGGACCCAGCCAGGCTGGAGGATCTAGTGCTATATATCCCCAATTTCCTATTTCTCCTGATAGTTGTTACTTTTGTACCTGCTTGAGGGGAGTTAACTTTACCGATGTCCAGTGGTAACAGTGTCCTGCTCCCGATAAGAGTACAAAGTGGTTTGTTTTGTTATATTATTTAAAATGATGGTTGAACTCCAGTTAATAGCATGTGTCTGAAGCCTCCAGGGGCATGAGAAGTGGGTGTTTGTGGCTTCCTTTGAGACGGAGCATAAAAGCAGATGGATGGAGGGCTGTGAGGTGGACCGATCTGTGATAAAGCAAATACTGCAAGACGTTAATTATAGAAGTTAGGCAGTGGGCGTGAGTGCTCCCTGAACAATTTCAATTTGCCTCTGATTAGTGCTTTTCATAATAAAATGTTGGTAGAAACAGGTTGAGTGAACTAATCCGCAAGTGAACAGGGACAGCATACGGCTGCATTCTGCAGGGTGGTAAAGATGTCTGGTATTCAGGAAGCACCCTAAGTGAAGATGCAAATTACCAGACACGGCAGATAAAATAAGATAGCTCAGGACTCCCAGGATTCTACATCACCTGGGCTACCCAGAGAGAGGTCAACCAGAGCCTTTCAGCCTCCCACCTTGCTGCTGGATGCCACAGATGCTCCACCAGAACCAGGGACACATGTCCTCTGAGCCTGTAGGCTATGAGTCATCTCCCATTGCCACCAGGAGCCAGGTAGGGAAGTGAGATCGATGGGCAGCTTGCCAGCAGATGCAGAAAAGAACATAGAGAAACGTGCCATGCGCAGTCTGCCAGACTGCTGCAACAGCAGAGTTCATCCCTGGAGAAGCAAGAGGAGCCCCAGATGCATTAATCAAAGAGGGATCCACAGGGGATGACCTAATGTTTCCCAGTGTTAACTAGAGCTGTTTTCCCAGACTGCTATGTGTGGTCCAGCAAGGTGACGACTGCAGAACCTAGCGGAAGGGGACTGTCGTAGTTATTTTTCGAATGTGGAGATAAAACAACATGGCCAAGGCTACTTATAAAAGGAAGCATTCGGTTCAGGGCTTATGGATTGGGAGGCTCAGAGTCCATGATGGCTGAGCAAATGTGTGGAGATGGGAATGTCCGAGAGGTTTACATCTCGATCTGCAGGTAGGAAGCAAGGAGAGAAACACTGGGAATGGAGTGGATCTTTTGAAACCTCAAAGCCCACCCCCAGTGACACACCTCCTCCAACAAGTTCATAGCTCCTAATTGTTTCCCCAAACTTCTACTAAGTGGGAACCAAGAATTCAGACATATGAGCCTATGGGAGCCATTCTTATTCAAACCATCACAGAGGTCATTCACACAGGCTATCCAGTCTAGAGACAAACCATATGGTCAAGCCTTGGGCATCCACTACCCATAGGTCCTACCGCTACAGGGAGAAAAAAAAAAAACACGTCCTGTTACATAGGATGCAGCCAGCTAGAGAGGACACGGATGCCCTCTTTAAAGAATGGATTGTTGTGAAGTTCCTTTGTGATGAACACATTCAGAGAGAGGTCAGCATGGTGATGGATGAGAGAGGTGAGCTATCGGCAGGAAGGCTCTGGCCATTACCACCCAAATGAAGGAGCGGTGACTTTATCCTCTCGATTCCCAGGGTATAAGCTTCCTCCTTTCCCAGTCACCTGGCAAGAGGCACATATAATCTAGACTTGCTCATTTTATGCTCACAGGTTGAGCGAAGAGTCTGACCCAGCAACTCATGGAAGCTGTTGCTTCTTCTTCTTCTTCTTCTTCTTCTTCTTCTTCTTCTTCTTCTTCTTCTTCTTCTTCTTCTTCTTCTTCTTCTTCTTCTTCTTCTTCTTCTTCTGTCCTCCTTTGGTTGCTGTGAGGACAGGGACAGGGCAAGGGATATACCATGACCATCATGTGCCCTCTGGGAGCCCAGGCAGAATAATCTGTGTGTGGTATGGGGAAATCTGGGGAGAAAGAGTTCCTTCTGCTCAGAGTCAAAGATGTTAGTGGGGACATACTCACCACAGGACTGAGAGCCTTCGTGGCCACTGGGCATTGGTGAACAGTGCCACCCAAGGATAGTCTCTCCCTACGAGGAACTGTCTCTGTCCTTCACAACTTCAGCAAGTCTCACCAGACTAGGAGAGAGCTACAGTTATTGGTGTATAATGCCAAACACTGAACGTTTTTCAAGAACGAGAAATCGGAGTCAGTCAAAGAACATAGAGCTTGGGAGATGAATCAGTGCAGTTCTTACCTTGCAGACATGAGTACCTGAGCTCAATTCCTAACACCCATGTGAAAGCAAGGCATGATGGTGTAAATCTATAATCCCAGTGTGGGAACGTAGAAACAGGAGAATCCTCACAGCTCACTGGCAAGCCACCCTACCTGAATTGATGCACTCCAGCTTCATTGAGAGACCTTGCCTCAAAAATTTAAGGTGGAGAGCAATTGATAAAGATGCCTGACTTGTCAAATAGATGAAACTAGAAAAAAAAAAACATCCTGAGTGAGGTAACCCAGACTCAGAAAGACAAACATGGTATGTACTCACTCATAAGTGGATACTAGATGCAAAACAAAGGATAGCCAGACTACAAGCCACAGCTCCAGAGAAGCTAGGTAACAAGGAGGACCCTAAGAGGGACACATGGATCGCTCTGGGAAGGGGAATTAGGTGAGACCTCCTGGGTAAAGTGGGTGTGGGGGGCAATAATGGGGAGGGTATGGGGGAATCAGAACATGAGGAATGGGATGGTGGAGGGGGAGAGGGATGGAGTGGGAGGTCAATGAAAGAGAGATCTTGATAGAGAAAGACACTATAGAGTTAGGGAGAAACCTGGTGCTAGGGAAATTCCCAAGAATATGCAGGACAGTACCAGCTAAGACTCCTAGCAATAGTGGAGAGAGTGCCCAAACTGGCCTTCCCTTGTAATCAGATTGGTGAATACCCCAACTATCATAATAGAGCCTTCATCCAGTAACTGATGGAACCAGATGCAGAGATCCACAACCAAGCACCAGGCCAAACTCCAGGAATCCAATCGAAGAGAAGGAGGAGGGAATATATGAGCAAGGGAGGTCAAGATCATGATGGAGAAATCTACAGAGACAGCTGAACCAAGCTCGTGGAAACTCATGAACTCTAGACTGACAGCTGTGGAGCCTCCACGGGACAGACCCAGTCCCTCCATATGTGGGAGACAGTGGTGAAGCTTGGACTATCTGAGGGGCCCCTGACAGTGAGACCAGGATCTATCCCTGGTGCATGAGCTAGCTTGTTGGAGCTCATTCCCTATAGTGGGATTCCATACTCAGCCTTAATGGAGGGAGGAGGGGCTTGGTCCTGCCCCAACTTAATGTGTCAGTCAACTTTGTTGACTCCCCATGGGAGTCCCTACCCATTGGGAGGAGTAGGTAGGGTGGTCTGAGAGGGAGGCAGGGGGTGGGAGGAGGGGTGGAGGGAGAACTGTGGTTGGAAAGTAAAATGAAATTTAAAAAATAGATATATCTCTAATTAAAAAAATATGCCTGACCTCATCCCTTGGCCTCTACAGGCATGCTCACATACATGCACAGCCACCTGCTTGCACATGTACATCCAGATCCACTCAAATACATGTGTGAGAGAGAGAATGCATATACAATGACTCGTGGACAGCTGTGTCCTTTGTGCTTCTTGGAGGCGAGGAAGGATCATTAGCATGGGAGGAAACAGGTCAGAAAGCTCCCAGGCTAGAGCAGAGGGTCTTTCCAGTTTCCCACTCCCAGAGCCTTGCCCTTCTGAGACCTGGCTGGATTCAGTCTCATGCCATTCCATTCCATAGAGAGAAAGAGAAACAGAGAGAAATGCAGAGAAAGAGAGATGTGAAGGAAGACAATAAAGACAAATAGAGAGACAGCAAGATAAAGAGACCATGACAGAGAGATGGCAGACTCGCTGGAATTAAACTCTATTGTTTAAGCTAGTTCTGAGACCAGCAGAGAATCCAGGATGGAGTTGGGTTTAGCTCTTTAAATGGACTATCAAAAGATCACTTGAAAGAAGAGGATGAGGGACAAAATGGGCCATGGCCATCTTTGGAAAACACAATCTGCTTTATGCATCAATTCATCTGGGCCTGAGTTGCCTGTCTGGAAAAAGAAGATGGGATCATTCCAGCTTCAGAAGATCTCTGGGAAGAGCAGGGGTGTTGGAGATGACTGGCAGGTTGCCTCTCATTGAGCCCTATGTCTTATCTACAGCAATGGTCATTTGTCTATAAGGGCAGATTTGGGAGGACCCTGTTGTCCGCATGGCCAATGTCGCAGGTCATTTGGAGTTTCTTGTTTTATTGTGTAGATGGCCCTAAGATCCAACAGGCAGAGGACCTTTGTGTGGCTGAAATAAACACATGGAAAACATGAATCACAGCACTTCAGGGGAGACCCTGTGGGTCCTTTGACAGTATCTAAGTCGTTGTGGTGGTCCCCACTGCTGTAAGAATGCTGCTGACATCTAGTGTGGAAGCCAGGGTGCTATTTCACATCCCACAATGTACCGGGCAGCCTCCCGCTATGAGGGCCACCAAGTCCTCTCAACTGGAGCTAAGGCAGAGTGGCAACAGGTGGTTGTTACTCTAAAAATGATCTTCCATCCACTCTTCATGAGTAACCACAGAAAGACAATGGCAGCCTCCAGACATGTCTTCTGAGACCAAAGAGAGCATTCTCTGAGCACACTGCTCCTCCTTCCCCAGGAAAGTGGCTGACACTCGCTAGGAATGGCAGCATCTCCTGGGCATGTGACGTGGGTTCTAGAGGAACATCAGCTGCTAAAAGTTCTAATGACATGGTAGCTTTCTTCTCCATAGTCCTTAAGAGGCGCGGTGTGGCACACAAAGATGAAGCTGCCATGCTCCCTCAAGAAGGGTCTCACTTGGCCTTGGGGAGTATTGAGGAAAAATAGGTTCCAGTAAGTAGCCCTTGGGGGCCCCTCTGTTCTAGGCTGCCTTTAGGATGGCTGTGTCTAATAACTAAGACAGTGGGATAGGGCTTGGCTATTTCTAACAGCGAGAATGCCCTCTAGCAACCTCCCTTCTGCCGATCTTTATTTCCAGAGCCACTCCTTCCCTTTTGATTTCATTAGAGTTTGCACCCAACACATTCCTTACTCAACTTCTGCTTCTCAGAGGAGCCCTCGTGGTCTCAAACACTGGAGGAAATAGCCTGGACCGAAACCTCGATTCTAAAACATTCCCAGCTAGCTTGATTTCTGTTTTCTCTTTTTGAAGAAGCTAATCATATCATATCCATAGCAGAGAACAGAGAGACAATGCGCCCTCACTGCCTGCTCTCTTCTGCTTACACTCAGCCAGCTTGCTTCACCCTTATACAGCTCAGAGCCCAGCCTGGGGAATGGCGCCTCCTGTATTCAGGGTACCATCTGAATTCACAGTCAACACACACACACACACACACACACACACACACACACACACACACAGTGATAAACCCACAGGCCAACCTGATCTACACCATTCCTCATTTGAGACCTTCTTCCCGGTTGCAGCAGTTAGCTTTTCAAATGAACCACAACACCAGGAGAACTAGAGACGCGGCTCCATTTTGGGTGCCTGTCTCCTGTTTGGTACAATGGTGCTCTTAGTGGCTGCCATCTCGCTGGAATACCATAGGAATACAGTAATCCAAACAGGTGGGACCTTGGGAAGGCTCTGGACAAGCAGGCCTCCCTAAAGCCCGCTTTAGTCTGCACTGATGCATGGAGCTCACTCAAGAGGCCAGTTTCCCTGAGTCCCCAATGGCCTCTTCTTCATCCAAGCTGGTGACTGTCTCCTGAAATAGGAAAATGGTCTCCAGGGCCAGATGACTGCGCTCACCTGTACTGTCAACTGCGTGGTCTTTTGGAGACTATTTATAATAAAGTACCTCAGGGTGAGCTGAGTAGCTTAAATAGAAGAAATCTATTTCCTCACTGCCATATACGCATATGTGTGCAAGATCAAGGTGATGGCAGGATTGGGTTCTCCTCTGCTGCCTCCTTTGGGGTGTATGTGACCACCTGCTCTCCATCCTCATCTGGCCTTTCCACTGTGTACGCATCTTCCATCCCATCGAATTGAACATAACCTAGTTACCATTTAATTTAATTTGCTCTCATATTGTGTGTGTACATATGTGTGTGTGCATGTCTGTGTGTGTCATCTGTTCTTATGTGTGAGTACAGAGACACCACAGGCGCCACAACATACATGAAGAGATCAAAGCACAAACTTGGGTGTTGGTCCACACCGTCCACCCTGCGATGAGGTCTCTTGGTGTCTGCTATGTTCTCCAATCTAGTTGGCCCTCAGGCATCTGAGATTCTCATGTCCCACCTTCCACCTCACTGTAGGGTTGTGCTGCTGTGTCCAGGTTTACCTGGCTTCTGAGAATCCAAACTCAGGTCCTTATGCCTTCAAGGTAAGTGCTTTGCACACTGAGCTATCTCCCCGCTCCAAGTGTGTGTGTGTGTGTGTGTGTGTGTGTGTGTGTGTGTGTGTGTGTAGTTAGCTCAGGCCTTGGCATGAAATAGATTCCACCTTCAAGGCCCACTACTCTCAATGATTCATTTCTGCTAGCAGGGCCACAGTCCTGTGGGCTCCACAACCTCCTTAAACAGCGCCACCATCTGGTAGTCAAGTGTTAAAACACTTGAGCCTCTGAGGTGTGTGGGGGGGGGACTTTCACATCCAAATCATATTACTTAGTGTATTTACCATGAAAAACAGATGGAGTAAGGCTTTAGTGCTACACACAGCATATTGCATTAGCAAACTTTAAATGTTAGCTGCGGTATTTACCTCTACCATCACTACTAACGCTGGGTTGTTTTTTTTTTTTCACCCAAGATAAAGACCATCCGTAAGAGGGTACCGCCAGCCTGAGACTCGGATGCCAGCCTCCTGTGGAATGTGACTGTTTGCTCAGTTTGAGGGAGGAAAGATAAGAGTTCATTATATCCAGAAAAATACCCAGAGAACATAAATTTTGTCACAGATGTGATATTTAGATAAGATTTAAATCCAGCCAGCATTTAACCAGAAGAGCTAGAGCTAGCATTAAATTCACATAAGTGCCAGGATTATGCACACGAGAGTCAGAAATATTAGCTTTGTCTCCGTCACGGAGCAGGGGAGATTGGCTGGAAGTGGATTGTGGAGGGAACTCGAGAGTGTTACTTGATCATTCCATGAAGCCGCCAACATTGTAAAGTGCTGGTTGATAAATCATTTGACATGTACCGTTAGTCATCATACTTGAAGGGGAAGGGATGAAGTCGGACAGTTCTCCTAGATGGTCGGATCTCTCTGGTTCACCTCCCAGCGGGGAGAGTCTGAAGTTTAAGCACCTGGAGCTATGGCTGGGAAGAGGGAGAGGACCTGCTGCAGTGGGTTCCCTAAGAACAAGTCCAGTGTGAATCCCCCAGCCCCTGCATGGGGATCCCTGTCTACTTAGGAACTGAGGCTCCTATTTTACCAGCTGAAGGACAGCCCAGGTACAGCAGGTCTTCCAGAGTTGGGAGAGCATAGGGGAGACGAGTTGGGGCAGAGCTGGTGAGGGACAGTCATGTGGGTTGCCTTCCTGAGGGAGGACTTGAGAGATAGTTAAGCAGGGTAAGAACCAGGAGACAGCAGGCAGGAGGTGAAACCAGACGGAGGTTTGAGTCACCCATAGCTACCATGAGTAGTGACCATGAGCTTGGTGACCTCAGCCACACTTCTCAGGTTTCTGCAGATGCTAGCTGTTAAGACTTGACTCTGAAATCCTGGTGAATGAGATTCCAGCTGTTCCTGCCACAGAAACAAATGTTTGTCACCATACCAGACAGGGATACATGACTTTCCTTCACTGTATTAATGTCTCCATCTGATAACCCCAAAGTATCATTTTATAAACCTTGAATATACACAATGAAATGTATTTGTCAAAGGTTTATTTAAAAGAATCTATCCTGGGAGATAGCTCAGTGGGTAAAGTGCTTGCTGGAAAGCAGAAAGTCCTCAGTCCAATCCGCCAATCACACATTTTTATACATTTATTTTTATTTTATGTTCACTGGTGTTTTGCCTGCATGTATGTCTGTGTGAGGTGTCAAGCCCTGGAACTGAACTTACAGACAGGTGTGAGCTCCCGTGTGGGTACTGGGAAGTGAGCACCGGTCCTCTGGAAGAGCAACCAGGGCACTTAACTGCTGAGCCATCTATCCAGCCCCTAAGCCAAGTAGAGCGATACACACTGGTATTAATGCTGATGCAGAGGAAGAGACAGGAGGATCCCAGGGGCTTTCTGGACAACAAGCTAAGCATCATCGGGTAAACTCCAGACCAATGGAAAAAATACCATCTCAAAGGAAGTTTACTGCATCCCTGAGAATGGCAGTTAAATTTGACCCCTGACCTCTAAACACACATGTGAATACATCTGTGTACACACACACACACACACACACACACACACACAAACAAACATTTTCTAAGTGGATAAAAATTAGTATTGTCTGTAGCCACTGATGTCTCTAGGTTGTAGCCAAGACCTTCCAAGCACACAGGCTTAGGAGAACTGTGTCCAGGAACTAATCACCCAAGTCTCCCCTTGAGGCTAGACCCCTGTCTGTGTCCTGCCCAACCACTTCCCACCCCATGCCACCACCACCCCCGCATTCTCTTGATGGGAAGCTTGTCCAGCTCCATATCTCTCCTGTGACCGTATTTCCTGTTTACCTCAACTTCCTCTCATTGACCGCACTTTATATTAGGAGAGCCCATCCTGCAACCTGGAGGTTGAAAGTGATTTGACTGAGGTCACTTAGGACAGAGACTCCTGCTCAGTGAGGACCCCAATTATATTCTTGGCTCATTGTGAGTTTTTGATAGTTAGAATTGTGCAAGCTTGCCTGTCTTCATCTGGCTCACTCAGTCAGGCTTAGCCTACTAATGCCATAGATTTGGCAGGTTCTGACTGATGAATACAGTCTTCAGAAAATGGCCCCTTTGTGTTGCATCAGAGTGATGCTAATGTGACTCATACCAAGGAAGGGCTCTTTTCACCGGGACCTCTAACCCCTGCTTGTGCCAGCAGCAATGTGTAGCCCCAGCTCTGAGATCTTGGCCTGGCATCAGCCACCATCTCACCAACAGCGAGGTAACAACTATAGGGCAGCAGGTCACTCTTTTGGAGAGAAGAGTCCCAGAAAGAAAGGGACACCTGTCACTGGTGTTTCCAGTTTATAACCTGTGATGGTCACATCCTAACTCAGCATCAGCAAAGGCAGAGGCAAGCCCTGACATCCCAAAGATTCAGAAATTGCTATTAAGCAGTTATTTAGACTACCCCAGAGTCCAAGATGTGGATTGCACCCCATGGGTGTCTTCAGAGAGCCAAAGAGGCAGATTCTCAAGCCTCCAATCCCACTCCTGGTGGCTTATCTTTAACCTTAGCTTAAATAATACCTCACATACCACGTGCGAGTTCAGCCCTGATCTATGGACACAAGATGTCCTGAGCATAGCTCTTGCCCCACGGTCACAGGGCATTGGGCCTATGCACAGCCCTGCCCCAATGTCTCCTGACCTTGTTCACACAACCCTACCTCACAGACCCAGGTCCTCAAGTGCACAGCCTTCCAAAACCTTCTCATCTGCACCAACACTTGTCACTGTATGTTGTCACATCAAAGAACAAACACAGAGTCAAAGAGCCATGATGAAGGTAATTTTGTACTCAAAGCCATGGCTAGTGTACCTCAGCCCACATCTTGTTCAGTGCAAAGGCAGGCTATGTAGCTCTCTCGGCTGGGATGAGCTCCAAGCTCCTTTAAATGGGTCACCTGCTTGGCAGGAAGGCCAAGAGAGTTAAGGTCATGAAGGACTAGGTTGTTCTAAAAGAATGACTCTTACCAGCAATTTGTCATATAGTATCCTCTTCTCTTCCTCCCCCCCCGCCCTTCCTTCCTCTCCTTTCCTCTTCCTTCCCTTTTTCCTCCCTCCTCCACCCTCATCTCTTTCTTGTCTTTCATTCCCCCAACCTTTTCTCCTCCCCTTCCTTCTGTCTTCCTTTCCTCCCTCTCTTCTTGCCCCCTTATCCCGACCACTCTTTCTTTCAAGGTGTCTGATCCTCTGAGAATGCTCAACCTGAATATAAGCAGATATCCTGAAAGAGAAAAGGCATTAAATTAAATACTCCCTGGGCCCTGAAGCAAGGCAAGCTCTGGCCAGACCACAAATTATAATAAACCAGCCATCGCTAGTCCCACTGGACAATGCAATCAGATTTAAGTACTTTCGCTATTGGCAGACACTGAAGATGACAAAGTCCGCCTCGATGGAGTCGGGCGCCCATCTCTCTTCGCACTTATCGATCGACCTCCCCACCCAGGCTGAGGCTCACAATAGCCCGTCCTGTGCATCCAGCAAGCAGACAAAGGGGCTTTCACTAGAAAGGTCTTTGTGATCTTTGCACAACCTACTCATTTCTGTCTGCTTTCTTTCACACCCCTTTAAGTGTTAAAAGTAGGTTTTCCATCCTTTAAGGAGAAAAGTAAGAGCCCTGGGACTGAAATGGCACCTGTGAGGGGGCAGGGCAGAGTGAGGGACAGCAAGCCACATCCCTTACTCTTTGCCCTGGCCTTGGGGTGTTATGAGTCATCAGTGTCCTTTGGCCTTGGGTTTGTCATGTGTGAGGTGCTGCTGATAATAGTGCCGGCCTCCTGTGTGGTCCTGATGCTGAGATGATACTTGGGGTGAACTCAGCAGGCATCCCTGACCTGCATCCATATATCCTGTTGTCAGTGGATAGAAGTTCCTCACACCTGCCTTCCTCTCCCTGTGCTGGCCTGCAGACACAGGTGGGGGAACTCATTCTTGTCCCCAAATCCATCCTCCTATTCCACTCTGGGTCCCCTCTCTACTGGGACCAATGAACCACACACCAGCTCTCTTTTGGAAGAAAGTGTTTATTCCCTTGCAATTCTGAAGGTCAAGGATCTGGAATCTGGAATCAGGCATCAGTCTGGGATTCTTCAGCTTCCAATCTGACTTTCCCTATTCCCAACCTTCTCTGACCTCCATGCTGGCAACATAGCCTCCTGCCCCGGCAGTCGCCACAGTGTCTGCTTCCCTCTCCTAAATTACCAGTGCCCCTCTCAAAGGGACAACCAGAAGCTATCCAGGACCAATTCAAATATTCTAGGCTAATTTCTATCCACCAAGATCCTTCACTTTGAGGCTGGAGAAATGGCTCCAGAGTTAAAAAGTACTTATCCTGAGAGTCTGAGGATCTGAGTTTGGATTTCCAGAACCCTTATAAACACCATGTGGGCATGGTAGCCTGTCTGTGATCCTACCCTTGGAGGGCAGACACAAGGGATACCCAATGCAAACTACTTAGCGAGAATAGCCATATAGGTGAACTCTGGATTTGATTACGAGACCCTGCCTTGATGAATAAGATGGGAAGATGGATCAAGGCTGCTGCTTCCTAATGTCAACCTGGGTATTCCGCATGCACATGAATGTACACACACATGCATGCATGCAAACACAAATGCATGTCACAAACACAACAATAGAAAAACAAACAAATTAATGTGTACAACTCCACTCACCAAAACAGCACATCAAAGACACTTATCCCCATCTGCAGAGACCCCAGCAGGCTCTGCTCTGACGTTAGGGGTTTGATTCAAAGCAATGGCTTGTGCCTGCTTTACTTCACAATGGTGAGTCCCAAACATGACGCAACCCTCTTCCCCAATCTGTGGAATGAGATGAAGCTCACCTCCCTCCTCCTTGCTTCTCTCCCTTCTCCCAACCAGGTTTCTGACAGATGTGACTATGTCTTTGTCAATGGGAAGGAAATGAAGGGCAAGGTGAATGTGATAGTCAGCTTCACCTACCAGCACCTGAGCAGCCCCCTGGAGATGACAGTGTGGGTACCACGGCTACCACTGCAGATTGAGGTCTCAGACATGGAGCTGAACCAGATCAAGGGCTGGAGGGTCCCTGTTGTCTCTAACAAAAGGTAGGTGTGTGTGTGTGTGTGTGCGTGTGTGTGTGAGAGAGAGAGAGACAGAGAATGAGAGAGAGAGAGAGACAGAGAGAGAGAGAGAGACAGAGAGAGAGAGAGAGACAGAGAGAGAGAGAGAGAGAGAGAGAGTTTGTGTGTGTGTGTGTTGGCCATTGGGCATACATAGCAGAAAGTCATGTCCATTGTGCTCATGCTGAGGAGGGACACACACGAGTGACTAACTACCTATCTAGGCAAAAGCAAGAGTAGACACAAGGGTTCACATGGTGACTTACTGGAACCAAGCACCTAGAACCTGCCATATGGGCAATTGGACGCCAACCACAAGCCTCCAGCTAAAGAAAAAGGAGCTTAGAGAAGGAGTCATGTAGATGGGTTTCAGGATAAGAAAACTGGCAGACTTTAGGAAGAAGCAGGCAGCAGATGCCCTGAGCACTTGGCTCTGATGAGACATATGAAGTTTGTCTGCCAAAGTGGGCACCAACCTACTGTTGGTTGTCTACCTATTGCACACGTGGGCGGAATTTGGTACAGGGGTAAACCACAATCATCAGAAATCCAGATAAGGACCAGAGAGGCAGAGTCACAGAAGTTCAGCTTCTCTTTTCTGACCATCACTGCAGGGACCTCAGTGCATACATATCCATGCACTGGAAACATTGCAAATGTCTGAGTAAGTAAGTATGTGTCAGCACACAAGGAAAGGCTTCTGCAGGCTGTGGCGCAGCAGAGGATGGGGAACTGGCTGTCACTGGGAGGGCCTTGGTAGTCTTCACCTTTGAGGTCCACACCTCTAGTCCTGTGACATCTGGAAGAGGATATAGCTTGAGGAGGGAGTTGGTGCCATGGACAGTGGGAAGATGGTTCTTGAAGATACTTCTTTGGAAAACTGGGATTTCAGGAATTGGGATAGATGGTGAAGTAGATGTTGTTGTTGCTGGTGGTGGCGGTGCTGCTGCTTCTGCTGCTGATGCAACTAGCCAGGTCTGGTACTAATGGACTCACATAGGGCTGTGCGCTCTCAGAGAAACAGTCACTGATATGTGAATGGAGGCTGAAATGATACTGGGAATAGACCAGTGTGTACAATGTATCAGACAGTGATACAATGTATCAGACAATGTAGCAGACAGTCTGTTTGAAGCCACCTGTCCCTGTCTACATTGATTACAGAATCTCACTAACCTCAAGGTAAACACTCATCTCTTCCAGGTGCTGACTTGAGGCGTTGCTAGTGGTCACAACCTTGTCATGTTAACTACACAGTGCTGTGTGTCCTGGGTTGGCCTCAATTGTTAACTTGATACAGACAAGAGTCATCTGAGCAGAAAATCTCTATTGAGAAATTGCCTAGATTGGGTTGGTCTATGTGAATGTTTATAGAGAATTGCCTTAATTATTAATTGATACAGGAGAGCCCAGGTCACTCTGGGCAGCACCATCTACTAGACAAGTGGTCGTGGGCTATATAAAAAAGTTAGATAAGTGTAAGTCATGAAGCCAGCAAATAGCATCCTCCATTGGTTCTTATCTTCAAGTTCCTGCTTGAGTTCCTGCCCCTACTTCTCTCAATGATGGGTTTCAAATTGGATGTGTGAGCCAAATAAACCTTTTCCTCCCCAAGTTTCTTTCCGCCAGAGTATTTTATCAATGCAACAGAAAGAAAATCAGAACACTGTATGATGCGGGGCGTTAATCTAAAACTCAGTGTGGCTTGAAGGACTATGTGCACAGCCTCTCATATTCTGTGCAGAAGCAGCCAGATGTGGTTTAATGAAGTCCTGAAAGCTGAGATCTCAAAGCTGAGGTCTACCAGTAGGTTGGTGCCCCATCTAGAGGCTTCTGCAGAGAAGACTCGCTCAGGCATTGTCCAGAGGACTCAACACCTCACTAACCGCTAATCAGTAGACAAGATACCTGCCTGCTGGATGTCCCCATAGGGCAGGCAACTCAGACCTTGGCATCTTGCTTCATCAGAGAGAGCCAGTGACAGAAGCCATAGAAGATTACAAACTACGTTGATGTCACTGTCTTCAAACCCAATCAGGTAGCCAGGCATGAGGGTGTACATCTGTAATTCTAGAACTTGGGAAGCTGAGGCAGGAGAGTTGTCACCTGGGCCTCATAGTGGGACCTCGTATTAAGAAACGAACAAAGGGGCTTGTGAATTCTTCCACCCAACAAACACTAGCTGAGTGTAAGTCTTAAAGGAGCCTTTTGACCCTTGATCTCTATTGGCAGGCAATGTTCTCTGAGGAGGGAGAGACATTGTCTTTTGTGATTCAGACATGTTACTCACATGCCCATACTCCTGTAAATAACCTATCACACTGTCCCTGTAAGCAACCTAGTGAAACTGCTTGGTCCACCCACGAAACAACAAAAGACACAAAAGGGGCTGGTGAATAAAATAAAGGGCATCAGTAAGAGTGGGAGAGGATGAGAAAGGGGATGGGGATGAATATGATCAAAATACATCATGTACATATATGAAAACGTCTATCATGAAACCCGCTATTATAAATCATTAATATAGATTAATAAAAATGTTAACGATGGGAAGGACTCTCCAGTCGCTTTTGAATAGAGTTACAAAACACACTCAGCGTTTGATGAGGGGGAGTAGAGAGAAAATGTCAGGAAGTGGGATCTTTGGGAAGCTCTTCACCCCCCATCATACCTCTCCATTCTGAACTCTTGTCACAGCACTGGTTAAACACCCTGAATCTCCTGTGTGTCACCTGAGCCTTAAACAAGCAGGACTCTTTGGAAGCAGACTCATGGAGTCCCCAACAGTTGCCCCAACAAGTAACTCTCTTTTGGCAGGCCAGCTCGGGACAGTGAAGAGGAAGATGATGATGAGAAAAAGGGCCGAGGCTGCACCCTCCAGTACCAACATGCCATGGTGCGAGTCTTGACCCAGTTTGTGGCCGAGGCACCTGATCCCGGGGGACACCTGGCCTACCTGCTGGGCTCTGACTGGCAGGTGGACATCACGGAGCTGATAACTGACTTCATGCAGGTGGAGGAGCCCAGGATCGCCAAGCTACAAGGAGGGCAGATCCTGACTGGCCAGGAGCTGGGCATGACCACCATCCAGGTGAGGCATCTGCAGGGTTGGGTGGGGCTTTCTGTTCCACTGCTCTGCCAGGTGAGCATTCAGCTGTCTGCCATTGCTCGGAACAGAGTCTCCCAGGGCTTGCTTCAGTGAAATCACAACATACACAGTTTGTGATATATGACAAGGACCTTGAGACCCCTCACACAATACATTGGTGATACAGGGTTCCACCTCTTCTTGGCCATGTCCCCAAAGCCATAGCAGGTCTTACCAGCTCGAGAAGCAAAATCCTAGCGAGATGTTCACCCTGCCTGGCTCATGGGCCTGGCTGTCTCCTCCATACTGGCCATGGTCACCTGAATCTTCCATCTTCATTAAGCAAGGAAGGCAACATGGAAGGGTTTAGAGGGAAGAAAAGGAAGGGGGAAATGATGGAATTATATTATCATCTCAAAAATTGTTTAAAATGAAAAATAAATTTAAAATGCTATTAATAATAGATCATCACTACTTCTAAGAGTTATTCCCTGAACTATATATACACAATAATAATAATAATAATAGGCCGGGCGATGGTGGCGCACGCCTTTAATCCCAGCACTCGGGAGGCAGAGGCAGGTGGATCTCTGTGAGTTCGAGGCCAGCCTGGTCTACAATAGCTAGTTCCAGGACAGGAACCAAAAGCTACAGAGAAACCCTGTCTCGCATTTCCATGATCAAAGCTTAGTGTTAGAGGAAGTCTGCTTCTGCTCCAGCGGGCTCATGCAGGCTCCTTTTCTCTCATTGTCCCTGCATGCCCTCGCGCATGGCGTGTGATGGATGAAGTGATGTAACCACAGAGAGCCTCCCCTTGTCATGTTGGTTCTGCCCTTCAGATCCTGTCCCCTCTGTCAGATGCCATCCTTGCCGAGAAGACCATCACTGTGCTGGATGAGAAGGTGACCATCACAGACCTCGGGGTCCAGCTGGTAACGGGGCTTTCGCTGTCCCTGCAGCTCAGCCCCGGAAGCAACAGAGCCATTTTCGCCACTGCAGTGGCACAGGAACTTCTGCAGAGGCCCAAACAGGTAAGGAGGTGGAGCCTAAAACACGCATTGGCCGAGTCTTACCCCAGGTGAGGTCAGCACACAGTAGGTGAGGTCACCATACACCAGCTGTGGCCAACATGCGTCAACCGAGGTCAACAAACACCAGAGAGCTCACACATTAAGGAGACTTCACACCACGTGAATGTCCCATAGTGAGAACCCCATGGCAGATGAAGGCTCTTTCCAGGAGATTCACATACTCCAAACAGACATTACACAACCTGTGTTTCTTGCCTGCAAAGGAGCTGCTAAAATGAGACTGCAAAGCTTCTTGCCTCCTAGCTCCTTGAAGTAGATGGGTAAACATTGTAGCAGGTGACCATCAGCCACTCATGTCAGAAGCGCTGAGAAGATGCTCCCCTGTCCTCCACACTCAAGTGTGCTGGCGTGAGGACCTGGATGGGTCACACTCTCCTGCTGTCATTTAGCCCCCCTGAACTGGTACGCTGGCCTCATCTAGCAGTGGTCGTGAGGTTGAGGCATGGGCAGACTGAGTGAGGTGGAGGCATGGGCAGACTGAGGATTACCACAACCTGCAGCCAGGTTCCAGCAGGCTTGAAGGCTGATATAGATAATATCCTGCCTCTCCTTATTGTTCAGGCAGGAGAAGAGAACTAACACGAGGTCATGTCATCCTTTTCTTGTTATTTGAAGCCAGTATACTAACAGGCTGCATTGTGCATTTGTGTTGTGCGTATGGATGTGTCTTGGGTCTCTTTTGCTGTGATAATAATCACTATGTCTAAAAGCAACTTGCAGAGGGAAGGGTTCATTTGACTGATAGCTCACAGTCCATAATCGAGGAAAATTAGGGTAGGAATTCAAAGCAGGAACTAAAGCAGAGGCCATGAAGGAATTCTGCTCACTGGCTTGCTTTTCATGGCTTGCTCAGCCTTCTTTCTTATCCCACTGAGTACCACCTTCCCAGAGGCGGCGCTACCCACAGTGAGCTAGGCTCACATCAATCATTAACCAAGAAAATGCCCCTCGACTGGCCTGCAAATGTATCTGATGAAGTCATTTTCTCAATCGAAGACCCTTCTTCCCAAATGACTCTAGCTTTAAGTCAGGTTGACAAAAGTTCAACCCACATAGGACATATGTTTGGCGATGTTTCAATCTGTGTGTCTTATATGTTCTCGTGTATGTGTCTGCATGTGGGTACATGCGTACTTTGTGTATTATATTGTCTGTTATGTACATACATGTGCCTATGTGTATGTCTATGTGCCTGTATAAGCATATTGTGTGCTGGGTGCATGTATGTGTGGATCTTGTTTAGGCATCCTGTGTTGTGTGTGTGTTTGTGTATGTGTCTGCATGTGTACTATATACTCTCCATATATATATATGTATGTATGTATGTAGTGTGTATTACTTGTGTTGTGTGGGCATTGTGTGTGTGAATATACTCTAATGTGTATAGTTTAATAGTGTGTGTGTGTGTGTGTGTGTGAGAGAGAGAGAGAGAGAGAGAGAGAGAGAGAGAGAGAGAGAGAGAGAGACTCAGTGGTTTGTGTACAATAGGTCTACAGATAGACTAGAATATGCCTATCTTCCTCTTTGGAGCTTGACAGAGAAAGAGGTGAACTTTACAGCAAAGGACAGCAATCATTTCTCTCTACATGGAATCGTATTCATCCAACCCACAGAGACTTTTCTGCAAGCTTCCCTACCCTCCAGAAACCCTTCTTCCACCACAGCAGGGAAAGTTGCCAGACTTAGCCTCCTTCACAGCACTGGGCAGCAGTAGAGATTGAGCATGCTCACAGCAGGAAGAAGATAGAGCCCAACTCACCACCTCCAACCATCTATCTCCCAGCTGGACCTGCACCTCAAGATCCCCTCTCAGGTGCTAGCCAATCTCTGAGCCCTGATAGCACAGTCTTACATGGGGGATTTGGGATTAGAAAACACTGGAGAGTTGATACTCCCAGTAACAGATATGAATTCTTGGCAAAAACCAAGCCTTTTGTCTAGAAAGACGGACAGCAGCCTGCAAAGTACAGATAGGAAAGGCAAGCGATGGGCTTTCTTCCTAGCTCAGCGGATGATAAAATTGGACCACAGCCAGTTAAGAATTAAAAAGTCATAAGGCCCAACCAGAATAGAATAATGCATCCCTGACATGCAGAGTGTCACCTGCTCCCCTAAGGGTAGTGCTGGGGTTACATGGCCCTCAGTCCCCTTGTGCCCTGACCTGGCAACTTCAAAAAGCCAGTCATCCTTATGCATTTCCTGCTGAGACTTCCTGGCGCAACCAATCAAACTGGCAGATCAGTGCTGGGTCCTGTGGCGTTTGCACTGCATCCTGGCTGATTTCCCCTGTGGTGCCTGGCTTAAGCCAACATCTAACAAAAGGAAGGTATGGAAGCCACCAACCACCTTTGAGGGTCTTCCTTTGTTTCTTTGCAGCTAAACACCACCCACGAAACATTTAACTTTAATCACTAGTGAGGGATGTTAGGACGGGGAGAGGGAAAGAAAACACAATCAACAGTGGGGAATGGGCTAGAGCCCTGGGGAACTCTCAGATCCTGACTGGGAGACCAGGTCATCTGGTTCCCACTCTCTCTTCCCTGAGATCTTTTTTTTAAAGATTTATTTATTAATTATGTATACAACATTCTGCCTCCATGTATGCCTGCATGCCAGAAGAGGGCACCAGATCTCATTACAGATGGTTGTGAGCCACCATATGGTTGCTGGGAATTGAACTCAGGACCTCTGGAAGAACAGTCAGCGCTCTTAACCTCTGAGCCATCTCTCCAGCCCCTCTTCCCTGAGATCTTGTCATTTTTTTAAGTCTTACTGTGCATGATGACAACCTCATATCTTTGCTTTGAGCTATCATGGTAGCCCCTCAATGTGGGGGGCTTACCTTACGTCCCAGTAAGTTCCCATTCACTGACATATCCAAGATCGAAGGTGTCACTTAGAATGAAGACATCGATGAACTCAAGTCTCATGTTATGAATGAATGAAGACGTCGAAACACAAAGAGCAGAAGGCAAGAGATGGAGACACTCAGGGACCTTGGCTGTTGGCTGCCTTCGTGTCCCCAAGTTTCTTCCCATTCGTTTAAATGAAGTGTGGTGGGGGAAACTGAGGCAAAGTCTCCTACTATCTCTAGCTGTTTTCATGCCTACTTTAGCCAAGGTTTGGTCTCCAGGTGAGCACCAAACAAACAGTTGTATCCCAGAGAAGACAGAGCCAGTGAAACCATGCCCTTCAGTGACCCTGAGGGGCTTCTCTTCCTGTCTAGATCAGTGTCCTCAATCTGTGTTATGTGTGATAATGTGACTGGCTGCTAAGATGGTGTCAGATGGCATGGTACCGTGTTTAATTTACACCTGTGACCCCGATGAAGGCACCCGCTGACTAGCCATACTGTTCAACAAGGCATTTAAAATTGTGCAAAAGTAGATCCTGGGGAGTCTCTGAACCTGTTGTCTTCTAACAGATCAGAAAATAAGTCAATCTTATTTTTTTTTTTTTGAGATGAGGATACTCCAGACCTCATTACATAGTCAGAGGTGGCCTTGAACTCCTGTTCTAGTGCCTTGTTTCCCAAGTGCTGGGATCAGAGTTGCGTTCCACTGTCCCTGGGTTAACATGGTGCTGGGGATGGACATTTTCTAGGCAAGTACTCCACCAACTGAGCTACATCCCCAACCTCAAACACCAATCTTATTTTGGAAGGCTTAATCTGGTCCTGTTTGCCACCCTCTCCGCTTGGTTCTTTATAGGAATTCACATCCCCCCCATGTTCTAGGGTAGAGCTTCTCATGGCTACCCCTACATTGTCTAACTGTCTTCTCCTTGTAGCCACAGGAAGTTTTCACCGTATGTGCTTGTTTGCTGAGCCTCTGGACGCATGCTGACCCCACTTCTCTTGCTCCACAGGAAGCGGCCATCAGCTGCTGGGTGCAGTTCAGTGATGGCTCTGTCACACCGTTGGACATTTACGATGGAAAGGGTTTCTCCCTGCTGGCCACATCCTTGGATGAGAAGGTTGTCTCCATTCTCCAGGACCCCAAATTCAAGTGGCCTATCATCGCTGCAGAAAACGAAGGACAGGGGGCTCTGGTAAAGGTGGAGATGCTGATCAGTGAGTCTTGCCAGAAATCTAAGCGGAAGAGTGTGCTGGCTGTGGGAACAGCCAACATCAAGGTTAAATTTGGACAAAATGACGGGAACCCCAACAGCAGTGAGAGTGGACACCTTGGGGCTGGACTTCATGTGGAAAATATCAATGAGAGGCGGTCCAAAAAGCCTTTTCAGGAATGGGGGAGCCCCGAAGGGCCGTATTACAGCAGCTCCTCCATGGGGCTCATGGAGGGATGGGGCAGTACAACCAAAAGGCCAACTTACCAGAAGAAGGAAGGCCAGGAAAGCCTCTTAGATGACATCATCCTCTCACAGACCATGGCCACAGACTTCACCAGCTTCCCAGACCAGGTGGATCTCCCCAGGAGCAACACAGGCTCTGAGGAGTATGACCCCGATCAAGCAGCCAAGGGCTTGAGTGACCTAGAAATCGGGATGTATGCTTTGTTGGGTGTCTTCTGCCTGGCTATCTTGGTGTTCTTAATTAATTGTGTGACCTTTGCCCTGAAGTACAGGCACAAACAGGTTCCCTTTGAGGAGCAAGAAGGTCTGAGTCACTCTCATGACTGGGTTGGGCTGAGCAACCGGACAGAGCTCTTGGGGAACCCCATGAACTTCGCCTCCTCCCAAGAGGAGCAGATCACTGCCCTTGACAGGGGTCTGGACTTTGAGGAGAGCAAACTGCTTCTCAGCTCAAATTCCCAGAGCAGCATCAACGGACAGCTGTTCAGGTCCGTGGGAGCCATGCTCACAGAAGGGGATGAACAGAAAAGCGAACCCCCCACATCCCCTACCTCCAAAAGGAAAAGAGTGACGTTCTCCACGTTCTCGGCCATCTCCTCAGATGACGGGTGTTCTGCTGGGAACACCATGGTGTTGAGTAATGAGGATGACATTAAGTGGGTCTGCCAGGCCCTGGACCCCAGGGAGTGCCCAGACCCTCACAGTTGCATGGAGAGGCTACATGAGCACGTGTAACACGGACACCAATGTTGTTCTTACCTTTCAGCCTTGAACCCACCCGGGTATGGGGAGTAGACATGCAGCCAAGGGAGACATGAGACGAGAGGACACCATAAGGGTGACACTGTCCATGGAGCCTTGGGAAATGATCCCCTCTTAGCTGAGGAGGCCCAGAGTTGGTAACCCATGCATACGCCATTGCGCACAATGTTCTGGTTCGACTCGCGAGGCTCATTGTGCATGGGAAAGCGTTTTCAAACCTGGAACAAAGATGTGCGTTTGAGGGTTCTCAGGGAAGAACTCCCTCCCTCTAATCTAAGCAATTTGATTTTCTGGTGAGATCCACGCTGCTTTGGGAGTCAATATTTCAGACCATGATAATAAAAAAAGCAAGAACTCGGGTTGAGCATGCATGGATCAGCGGGCAGAAGCATGCTATCTGAGTGGAGCGGAAGGTGCCCTTGGGCAGAGCCTAATGCTGAAGCGAGCTGCAGGAAGCCGGGTAGTGGACTGGTATTTCCCAAAGATGGCCAAAGTCGGCCAGGGATGATTGACAGGCCAAGGCAGAGATTAGCAGGGCAAACAGGAATGGGTAGATGAGTGTGACCCACAAATATAACTACACACACACACACACACACACACACACACAACATTAGAGCAACTCAGAGAAGCCTCCTGCCCTGTCGGGCACTGGGCATAAACCACATGGCTCCTTTAGCAAGTTCATCACATTTGAACTTGATCTCTCCACTCCACTGACACCCTTACTGCAGCTGTTGGTTATCCATGAGTGAAGAGAGCAAGGTAAATTTTCTAGAATTTTCTCCCTGACCCTCTTTCCTTGGACCTTGCGTCAACTGTGGGTGACATTCCATGGAGAAGGTCCCAGGGACATCCATCCCTCTGAAGAGGCTGGGCTCCAGAGTGTAACCAGGACTGGGGTGAACATCACACCCACTCCCTACTTTCCTAGAAACCATAGAGGTTTGTTTTGGGAGTGGATCTGTTGTTACTCACGTTGGATCTCCTGTCCAAGAATTTGTCACCAGGGTATTACAGCAAATCTGGTGTAGGAGGTCCTTCTGCATCTCATATGACACAAATCCCTCTGTTCAGAGAGGATAGGCTATCCCAAGCTGTGAGAGAGGTGGGCTTGTGCACACTTGGAGGGCATGAGAGAGATGAAGGGTATGTGTAGGGTGTGTGTGTGTGTGTGTGTGTGTGTAAGTGTGTATCGGAGGTGTGTGTGTATATGTTGAGGGTATGCATGTGTCATCTGTGGGTGCATGTGTGTTGGTACATACTTTTGCAAACACTTGGACCCAAAGTCAGCCCTGAAAGGATTACCATTGCTTAAGATCAAAATGATTGGTCATTGTCTCTGAGATCCCTCAGATGCTGATGCCCCTGAAGATGAAAGGAGGATCAGGGGATCCCTCACCCAATCCCGGTCTCACTGTGAAGTGAGGAGGGCTGAAAAGTAGCTGTGACTTGAAGGGTGAAGGAGGCTGGTCTCTCTGTCTATTTCTACTGCGGTCAGTTCCCTTCTCCTGGTCTTCAGACCTCTCTTCAACATTTTTCTCCTCTCCTCTCTGGGCATTTCTGTCTGCCCTGAACCTATTTCTCAATTTTCTTTCCCATTACTTATTGTCTTTATCCTCTTGTCTCTTTCTTTATCGCCCTCCTCCTCCTCCTCCTCCTCCTCCTCCTCCTCCTCCTCCTCCTCCTCCTCCTCCTCCTCTTCTTCTTCTTCTTCTTCTTCTTCTTCTTCTTCTTCTTCTTCTTCTTCTTCTTCTTCTTCTTCTTCTTCTTCTTCTTCTTCTTCTTCTTCTTCTTCTTCTTCTTCTTCTTCTTCTTCTTCTTCTTCCTTGTTCCTATTCCCACTAAGAGAATCTCCCCAGAGTCCCACCTCCCCTACCCCTCAGGCCCATTCCCCCCTGATTGTGGTGCTAATCCTTTTGTTCTGACAGCCAGCAAGCCACCCAGCTCCTGTCCCCCATAGACTCCCCTTGTTTTGGTAGGTGATGAAACTCTTACCCCTCAACCACCGAAATCCTTTGCTTTTAGTTGCCCCCTTTCTGGTTTCTCCCTATTCTGACCCGTGTGACATTTCCTGGACTACTGCAGCAGATGCCTGTTCTCCAATCCCTCCATGTGTAGAATGTATTGTAGATTGTAAGAATGTAATATATATTTATAAACTCACTGACTGTAAATATAAAACATGCACTCCGCGGCTTTATGGCTGGCCTTTGTCTTTCTACATGCTGAAACCCCCCCTCCACTCCTACCCACTGCTCCTAGGGCCCCAGGATCAGTTGTAAATGGCTCTCCCAATGCTATGGCTTTTGGTAAATGAAAATGTAGATTAAGGATCCAGTGCAATCCAATTACACCCTGACATCCTGTAATGCTGCTCCCGGCATCGAGGGGATGTTGACACGCGATGACAGAGTATGCCGTGTGCTGAGTATCTCTCCTTCAGGACCTGAAAGGATTTGAAAATAAATCACACGTGTAATTCTCTCCTAAAAGCCTGCTGACGGATGGTAGATGGGAGCCTCAGAGACAGGCACTTGGCCCAGCCTCCCTGCGTGCTGGAGCAACGAGGGCACTCTGTCTTCTCCTTGGGTCTCCTAGGTATTTACACACAGCTGGATTCAAAAACTGACCTTGAGAGAGGTGGTTCAGAGGTCCAGAACCCGCACGAAAAAGCTAAACACAGTGGTATGTATCCACAAACCCAGTGTTGGGGAGACAGAGAAGGGGAATCCCTGGGATTCACTGACCAGCCAGCCTAGCTGAACCTATGAGCCCTGGGTTTACCAAGAGACCTCGTCTCAAAAATTAACATGGGGAGCAACTTAGAATAATGTCTAGTGTTCCCAATGCAGGAACACACATACACGCTGATCTGGAAATTCAGACTTTGTTCACTGTGTTCTTCATAGAGAAAAGACGGCAGAGCCCTGGGATACACACACACTCATGAGTGCTGGTCATTCAACCATATACGGAGCAAGTGCTCTGCCAGTAGGATAGCACTGGAGAGACACATGCCACTCTCACGGGCATTACTTATGTTTAGGGACAGGGATTAACAAAGATAAAATAATTTAGGGGATAGCCATAAGTTTCACAAAAAGAAATACAAAAAAAGTAGCAGAAGAAAGGGTTAAACAGTACTGAAAGCCCTGTTCGTTTTGCCAAAAAAAAAAAAAAAACAGGTTCTACTGTTCCTTACAAACTCATACATGTGAGAAAGGGCATTGTCAGTATGGCTAGAGGAACAAGTATGGAAACCCCTGATCCCTAGGGTGTACTTGGAACGGAGCATCAATTCCACCTGCCCACGTTTTCCTACAAGAAGAATGATTTTTGAAGCCGTCTCCACCCCAGGTGGGGAAAATGACAAAGAAACTGTTTTTAAGACAATTAATTAGTAAAGGATGTATTACTGCGAGGAAGACCATTCTCTTCTAAATCTCCCAGGCAAATACATAGTGCCTAAAGAACACAATGCACAGTCTATGGAGAAGATGCATCAGTGGTAACGTACTTGCCGTGCGAGAAAGAGGGCCTGAATTCGATCCCCGACACCCACATCCAAAAGCTTGGCATTTGATCCCTGTGCGGGGGGAAGTGGAGATAGACAGATCTCCAGACTCATTGGCCAGCCAGCCTGGCCTACCCAGTGAGCTCCAAGTCACAGGGAGGGACTCTGTCTCAGAAAACAGGGTGTGGGCCAGAAAGATGATTCAGTCAGTAGCTGGGGGAGCTTCCTGTACAAGCCGGATGACCTGAGTTCAATCTTGGAACCTGGATGAAGGGGGAAGGAGAGAAGAGACTTCATGAAGTTGTCCTCTGACCGCCATACACATTCCATGACATACATGTGCATGCATGAACACACACATGCATACACACTGCTACTACTAGTAATAATAATAATAATAACAAAAAAATTTTAAATTATGAAGTTGGGGCTGGAGCAATGGCTCCGTGGCTAAGAGTGCTTGCTGTTCTTGCAAATGATTCAAGTTTTGTTCCCAAAACCCACAAGGTGACTCATAACCTCCCATAATTCTAGGTCGGGGGTACCCAATACCCTCTTCTGGCCTCTCCACCCTCAAGGCATGGACATGCTGCACATATATGTAGGCAAAACACTCAGACAGAAAACCAAATAAGTAATTAAAAAGTAACAAGGTAAACAGCACATGGGTAATGACGTCCACCGTTGAACTCTGACCTCCTGTCCATAGACATACATGCACCCATACAAACACACACCCACAAAAAAACACAACAACTTAAATACACAGTCTGACATGATCCACGTGCCTAGAATTCGGACAACAACCCAAAGTCTGGATAAAAAAAAAACCCCAGACAGGTGTCTTTCAAGTGTAAAGAAAGCCAATGCCTTCTCTCGCATACCTGACCCGTACGCTCATTGTACCCATGTGTGCCTGGGAGCAAAGAGCTTCCTACATGTTGGGAATGCCATTCCTGCAGCCGCCATTACCGTCTCCTCAGCATCACGTTCAGAAGGATGCACCAGCTCTTTGCCTCCCACGTCTCTTCTAGCTGTCCAACCATAAAGATTTTGTGAAAGAGGAGCCCTGAACACTACGCTGCCTCTCATCTCTGGAGGACGAAGCACTGAGGTCAAAGTGCTGTTGGAGGTCACTCAGACTGAGAGTTTCAAGTTGGAGCTATCCATTGGCTTCTGTGGCTTGCTGGTGGTCTCTGGTGTCCCTTGCTCTCAGAAACAGTACCTTGGGGCTGGAGTGTGGCTCGTTGGTAGAACACTTGCCTAGCATGTACAAGGCCCTGAATTTCATCCCCAGAACTCCATCCTAAAACATCCCCCTTTCCCTGTTAATAGGACTGGCTTGGGTTTGGGGTTTCCAGGAATGTCTCAGCCCCCAAAGCTTTTCTTCACCCTCATTTCTTCCTTTCACACCCACTTTACAAATAAGGCTGTGCTGGGCCCCCCTGGGAGTGCGAACCAGTAAATAGGTGTGTGTTTCCCTCTGGGGAAGCTCCAAACTGTGAGCTTCCCCGCCCATTTGACACCTCCCAAAGAGCCCTCATTAGCGCCTTTCCACCTTGCTTCTGCCTTTGAAACAGCAAAACCTTCAGTAAGAGGAGTGTGTGGACCAGGGATGCTGTCCCAGGAGAGGCATGTTTTCTGGGCCAGCAGCCACTTGACATCAAAGAAGCATTCTGGGTGATGAGAAAGAATAAGAGATCCGGATACCAGATTGACTTGACTCAGTGGAGTCCCTTGAGAAGACCTTGTTGGGCCCAGTGGTCACACGTCTATGGCAAAAATGTGAGACTCTAGCAGAACGCTGTGGACAGGGAAGTGAAAGGCTTACACTTCAATGTGTGTGTGGCGGGGGGGGGGGAGGGTACATTTCTGGGAGCACGGAGGAGTGGATACCTGTAGGGCTGTTGTACCAAACCACCACTGACCAAATGACCTAGAACAACAGGAATTTGTTCCCTGTTGGTTTCCGAGTCTGAAATGAGGGCATCTCCAGGTCCCTCCTGAGGTCCCTGATAGCTCCTGGCCAAGCCTGGCCTTCTACTGAGTCTGAATTTTTCATCTTCTCATAAGGACCTGCCCCACTCCAATATGACCTCATCATATCTGCAATACGTCTTTACATCTATAAAAGCCCTGTCTTCATGGGCTTTGGGGCTTAGGGTTTTGATAGACCTTGAGAAGGACACAATTCTATCCACATCATAGAGAAAGATGCCTCTTGGGAAGGAAGAAATCCCATATTACTGGGCTTTTTTTTTTAATCTTTCCACAAGGCATGGTGGCAGATAGTCATTAATCTTAGCACTCGAGAGGCAGAGACAGGAGGATCTCTGTGAGTTCAAAAGCAGCCAGGTCTACATGGTGGCTGACAGTCAGGGCTACGAAGGGAGACCCTGTCTCAGAGTGAAGTGAAACAAAAATACTTCTAATGCAAGCGATTTCAAACAATACATAAGAGGTGGAAGAGATAGCTCAGAGGTAAAATTGCTTCCTACAAATGCACACGATTGCAGGCACCTGCAGAGGCTTAAGATCCCCTGGGAAATGGTAGTGGTGAGCCAGTCAACATAGGTGCTGGAAACTGAACTCTGGGCCTTTGCAGGAGCAAGTGGTATACCCCAAGTGGCGTAATTTAATTTAAATTATTTATGATATACACTCATACTTACATATATGTATTTAATATGTATTTTAAGTAAACATAAAATAATGTTTCCCTATGGCTTTTTCAATTGTCCTTACATCCTTAATGTTATACATCCTCCCCTTTCCCGAATATGTCCTCCTTTACAGCACCTATGTCCTTCTATCCCCCTCTCCAAGCTCCAACACATGGTCCCTTTTTACTTTCCTGGTTTCTGCACAGATACAGCTTCCTAACTAGCTCCGGGCATCAGCCGTGGACAGTGGTGACAGGTGTCACTTCCTATGAGGACAGTCGAGTTTGTGAAGTGTCTATGTGGATGTTGACACACGGATCCCTGAGTCACCGTATGGAGAGGCCTGGTCTCCATAGGACCCTCCCATAGGCCTCTTCGTGACAACACAAACCTCAGTAGCTCTTGCTCACCACTGGCACTTTGGGTTATTATCTTGGCAGCACCCACCGTGGCACAATTACCATAGTTATTGATCACACGCAGCTGGCTCGTTAGGCAGCTGGATTCCCCCGAGCCCATCTTCATGTCAGAATGGGAAGTTAGGTGTGCAGCCAGGGGCCAGATTCATGCCACACTCTATTATTTTTCCCTTTAAGGATCGGCCTGACCCGGCTGCCAGTGCAGGCCTGGCCCGAAGGAGAACAACACGCAGACCATCTTGAGAGTGAAGAGATCCCCAGAGGCTTAATTGTGACTCTTATTAAGAGGAATGATGGGACTTGACTGCCCTTCTCTGCTGGCTCGAGAGACCTCATTAGCCAGCTGGGACTTGACAGTGTGTGCCAGCGCTGCCCGAGAGCCTGGCTTTCCCCCCAAAGACCTCTGGCTGCCTGGCTTCTCCTGCTCCCCAATGGCCTTCATCCCTACCTGCCCCTTGGAGAATGTGTTTAGTAGTGACGGAGAGTCATAGCTCTAGAGGAACAGATACCTCTCTGCACCTACCCAGCCACTTTAGACGTTCCACACAGCTTAAGGTCTGGAAACAGAAACCACAGCTCTGAAGCCCACCTCAATATCACCCGTCTCAGAGTGGCAGAGCTGGGCAGCCATCCAGGCTGGAGCCTGGATGGAGTTTCAGCTGCTCAGAGGAGAGCTATGGTTAGCGAAGCCCCAGTGGGCTCCCTGCTCCTCTGAAGATGCTTTCTGATGCCCAGGCCTGTTTCTGCAGTCATGCTGGGGGAAGCAGCGCAAGCCATTGAATCCTCCTGAGCTGTAAGTTTGTCCTTTGTAATATAAGTGTCTCTCTTGGCCTGTGCAACCTTAGAACATATCAGTGAATAGAAAATGCCAGCATGTACCGTGGTTTTGGCAGGCTAACAGCACTCTGCCAAAAGGTTCTCCCCGGATCCCACCTCTACATTTTGGTTGGCAGTTCTTGCTGTTCGTTGATACACTCTTTCCTCATCTATGTGTCTAAAGTGTCCTCTTCCTATTCCCTCCCTCTTCTCCCTCTTTCTCCCTCCTCCCTTCTCCTTCCCCCTCCTCCTTCCCCTCCCTTCTTATTCTTCTCCCTTTCCTCCTTCTCTTCTGTCCTCCCTCTTCCCACCTCCTTTTTTTTGGATTTTCGAGACAGGGTTTCTCCGTAGCTTTTGGTTCCTGTCCTGGAACTAGCTCTTGTAGACCAGGCTGGCCTCGAACTCACAGAGATCCGCCTGCCTCTGCCTCCCGAGTGTTGGGATTAAAAGCATGCGCCACCGCCCGGCGCTTACCACCTCCTTGACTTCAACTAAGCCCCTCAGATTTGAATCTCTGCCTCTGCTCCAGTGTGTCAAGAATTAAGAGACCAGGAGAACCTTGTCCCCCAAGCAAATGGGCCGACTCACTGAAATGATCTGCAGTCACACAAGGCAAAGTCACTAAGCAGAGCCTCTTCCTGGTACAGATGCAAGAAGAACTTTTAAGGTGAGAAAATCAGTCACCCCCAGGCCTTTTCCTGGAGGACTCTTTGGGGTCACCCTTGTCTGAGCCTGACTCAGACTTGTCCCATCTTTGACCACCACTCTCCTCAAAAAAAAAAAAAAAGTCAATAGAGAAACTGTAGCTCATGACCGCTAGCCAGGACCCAATTTGAACCCCATCACTTCGGCCATAGATGGTCTTAGAAATGATGGTAACCACTACACCTCAGGAGAGACGTAAGCAGCAAGGCAGACATCTCTTATCCTTGCCCTACTGGCGGGCAGAAGCCCCGGAGTGGACATCACTATTTATTCTTTGCTCCAAGCTTCTAAAAAGAAACCCAAGAACATCATCGTGGGATAAAGACAGGCAGTCCATTGGGTGACACCATGATCCACAATTCCCATTGACCATCAAGAACCTATCAAAAAGGATTCCTCAGATCCTTGGGACAGGCTGGCAGCTTCCTATCCACCTTCTCCACAGGCCCTGCCGGAAGTCTTTTTTTCAGACACCACAAGAGGCAAACCCAACAGCTCCTTCCCATGTTTGCTTCTCTCTGTTTCCAAGAGTTATTTTGTTAGCCAAGACAACCACCTCTGGTCCTGATTTCCTTCAGGGAAGACAGTTGTGGAACCTGGAGAGGTCCCAAGGTACAGCTCACACACCGTGAGTGAGAAACTTCCCAAATTAGGCTTTTTCTCAAAATAAAATCTTAATCCTGTTTTTGAAAAGCAAAGCGCTCTCTCTCTCTCTCTCTCTCTCTCTCTCTCTCCTCTCTCTCTCTCTCTCTCTCTCTCTCCCTCCCTCCCTTCCTCCCCCCCTCTCTCTCCTCCCTTCCATAAAGGTAGAAATGGAGACCCAACTGGGCAGGGCTGTCTAGAGGAGAACTTAATGGCTGGATTGAATTTTAGATTGATGTTTTAACCCCACGTGATTCTCAGGCAACTCTCTGCTGTGTGGGCAAGTCTGGTGAAGCTGCTTGCTAGCTATCCACTGATGCGGCTACTTTCTGCCAGCCTTCCTTACATCAGAACCCGGGAGTGATTCCGCTGGGCAGTCTCCACTCAGGGTCCCCCGTGTAGATGTGGTCTTAAAGACTCCAGCTGGGACTATGATCATCTGAAAGTTTAATTAGAACTAAAACGTGTGTCTCTGAGGTAGCTCACCGGCCAGTCTGGAAAGGAAAAGTAAGAGTTTTTCAAAGGAACCCTCGCCACCTGCATCTCAGCAGGGTCTGCTGGCATAGCATGTCCTCCTGACATAGCTGTCAGTCTGTCCCAGCGTGAATGACCCAAGAAGGGACAAAGAGCATGTGGTCATGGCTCCAAGGATCCAACTACAGAGCTCACACATTCTAATTTCCGCTATATTCTACTGTTTGCACAAATTGGTCTTAATCACTGTGGGAGGGAACCGCAGAAGACCCTGAAAGTCAGGAAGGGATCACGGGAACCACTCTGAGGGTGGACGCCATGACTCTCTGAGCAGCCACGAAAATGACCTTCCCCAGATGACACGCTGGCATCAAAGAGCTCAGAAGACTGTTAAAGAAACGGTAGCTCTGCAAGTGTTTCTAATAAAAATCAAGACATTGAATCCCACTCTTCCAAATGGAGTCCGGAAACACGTTGGCTTCCACTGTGTTCTCAGCAAGCGTTCTGCTGCTCAGTTCCCCAGCACAGGGTAAAATCCTCACCTAACATAGGCTGAAGTTAGAAGACATCTCTTGTGAGGAGCCTGGAGTTTACTTTTCCCACAGAAAAGGGAGAGGAAGAGCAGAAAAGATCAGCCAACAGCAGCCACAGACTCTGGTAACTCCCATAGTGCCCGAGTCTTTACACGGGGAGGGAAAACTCAGCTGGGCACCAGAGCCTGCCTTAAGCTGTTGGCCTGCAGATCTTCCCAGAAGTTAAATGTGAGATCACTCAGAGATGAGCTGAGGTAAGTCAGCCCGTGCCCTCTTGGCACCATTATCTGGATATCAGACTGATGGGCTGTTTTTCATGGAGAAAGCTCAGAGGGTGTCAGTTGGGCGGAACCACATTGTGAGAGCCCATCAACATCTCTCAAGGGCCAAATGGGCTATCATGACATGGTAGGTTCTGTTTCTTCTCAAATATTTAAAATTACATCTCTCTCTCTCTCCCTCCCTCCCTCCCCCCTCTCTCTTTCTCTCTGTGTGTGTGTATGTGTGTGTGCGCGCATGCGTGTGTGTGCATGCATGTGTGTGTGTGTGTGTGTTCATGGGGAGGAGTGTTTGTGTACCACAGTATTAGTGTAGAGGTCAGAGGGGAGTCAGCTCTCTCTATCATGTGGGTTTTGGGAATCGAACTCAGATTGTCAGACTTGGTGGCAGGCGCCTCTTCCTGCTGCGTCATCTCACTGGACCTCTTCCCAACTTTTGAGATATTTCAAAGTATATGAAAGTGTCTGCAAACAACCCATTTATTCCAAATAACTGAGACAAAATCAATTAATAATTCTCATCTGTTGATGTGAAATTGGGCAGACGAAGAGCCACGTGCCAATATATGGATCCTGGAAGAAGGATAATGTTACTGGCAGTGTTGGTCAAATTATAGACTTGTTTGAGTACATCTGGATCACAGTCACTTTCCAAGGAAGGGGATGGGCCGTTAACGAATCTATTCTTAAGTGCTGGGGCAGTATCTCCGACAATAAAGTGCTTGTGGGCGAGCATGAGGACAGGTGTCGCCCAGCATCTACTTTCCAAAGCCAGGCACAGCATGCAGATGTGTAATCCCAGGCCTGGAGAGGTAAGGACTGAAAAATATATGGGGCTAGCTAGCACATCGATAAACTCCAGGCTCAGCGTAAGATCCTGTTTCAACAAAAATAAATTAAAAGGTGGAAAGCAATCGAAGAAGAGACACCCTATCTTGGACCTCTGGCCTCCCAATGCCTGCAAAGAGTCCAGTCTTGATCTTCAGGTCTTCAAGTCCAAGGGTTTTTCTCAGCGTTCCATGCATAGCAAGTGGCAGGGTCTTAGCCTTGATCACTGGCTAAGACCACAAAGGTAGCCAGCTAGAAATAAGTCAGGGAATTTTTCAGAGAGTCACCTCATCCCATTGTATGTCCCGGTAGGACAGTAGAAGCAAGGAGGGGAACTATTGTCACAGAAAGGAAGGGACATCTGGAGAATCTTTGCTCATAACCTTCCTAGTGCACATGGGTACCTGATCAGCATGTGGGCATGCAGCCTAGACCTGCATATCTAGATAGAAGCTCCTGCTTATGGTATTAACTATGAAGCACATGGCCCAGGGTCAAAGAAGCAAATAAAGTGGACCATCCTGCTAGGCTTTCTGCTTCCAGTCTCCAAAGCTACCCCGTCCAGATCCAAATTTCCCATCCATTGGGCTCCTAGTAAATTATATCTTCAAGTAGCCGCCCATCGATTTCATGCTTGCAAGTAAAACACCTTCTCAAGACTAAGCCAGTCTTCTAGAAAATGCTTCCCAATAATGAAAGAGCATTCCTATTCTCCTCTCATACATAGCCTGTGATCACCTGGAGGTCTCTGAGGCTGCCCTTCTGATATGGTCCCGTATCAAATGGCACACAAACTAAGCATCGAAGAAGGAAAAAAAAATACAAGTGTTTATTTCATTCTGAAACAATAGTTCAGAGGCTGACGGCCCAGGGTTAGTTGGTGGCTTTTGTTTCTGGCTCTTGAGGTCTCCTAGGATGGCTCCTTTGACCTCAGTTTTCTTCTGGAGTGCTGTCCTCATCTGTAACCTTTGCTCAACTTTGGCACTGCTAACATTTTGGGGCTAGGTAATTCTTTGTTGGGAAGGGCCACACTTTGCTTCATATGGCTTGTAGCAGTGCCCCAGACCTCTGACCACTAGCTGCTATGGAAATCCTCTCTAGTGCACTGAATCCTTATTTTAACCCATTGTGTGAAAGGGAAGCGATGAAAGCCCTCCCAGGGAGTTTCCATCCAGAAGGGAGTGACCCTGATACTGGGCAGCTTCCTTCCATTCACACACTGTCAGCACAAACTTGACCTTGATCTACCCTCTGCTGTCAGGGAGGCTGGACAGCATCTCCACCTGAGTGTCCATGTGCCTGGCTGATGCTCAGAGGTTCCTTTAGTGGAAGGAGATGGGAAGAATTGATTCTGGGGACCAGGGCAGTCTCTGCCTCCATCCTTAGCAAAACACTACAGAAGGGTTGCTAGGAGCAAAACAGAGCAGAAAGGGCTGTGGGTTCCAGTCATTGAAGTAGAATGTGTGGTGACAACTGTGTGTGACTGTGTGTGTACATGTGCAGAATACATGACGTATAACACTATGCAGCATGTATGCACATCCATATATACACTATTTTATTGTGATATATAGATATAGATATATAGTGTTAATGGTGGTCCCCAGGGATGGACACCTGGAGAAGACAGAAGGTATAGAAAAAGTCAAGGGTGCTGATTTTAGTGGCAGAAGAGTGCACTTCAGGGCTGTTTCAAGTCTGGGTCACAGGGATTGGCATTTGAGCTAGCAGACACTTTTGAACCCATTTCTACAGAAGAAATAAACAGAGGCTTGTGAGCATGACAGTGCGTGCCTGTGATGCCAGCACTCAGGAAACTGAGGCTGGGAGATCAGGAGTCTCAGGCCAGTGTGGGTTACCTGGTGGAGGGTTGGTGGTCAGCCTATGGATTGAATCTATGCTTGGCTGCTCCCTAGCCCATGGCTTTGGTGATTTGCTCAATAATTCTCAGTCCCTTTATATGCAAAATAAGACAGTGGCAATGATGAAAATGCATACATCCTGGATACCACGGGCTCTAATGATGCACCCAAGAGAACATTCACAAAGTCGAGAGTGAAAGGTCTGTCTCCCAAACCAACAAAGAGATAATCACCAATTTCACACTTATAAACCAAGCAGCCAGGAGGTTGAGACAGGACGATTGCTGAAAGCTCAAGATCAGCCGGGCTTAGGTAGTGAGAGGATACAAAAAAAAAAAAAAAAAAAAAAAAAAAGCAGCTTGGATGTTGTAGAACATGCCTTTAATCCCAGCACTTGAGAGGCAGGGACTGGTGGATCTCTCTGAGTCAACAGCTTGGGTTACATAGTGAGACCTTGTCTCAAAGGGGGTGGGGGCAGAGAGGAGAGAGGGAGGAAGGGAGGTAGAGAAGTGAGGGATAGAGAGAGAGAGAGAGAGAGAGAGAGGAAAGGAAAGAGAAGGAAAGAGGGAGAAAGGCTCACCTCTGAGAAATCCTGAGTAGACAGATGTGGGACAAGGCAGGCATTTGTTTATTTGAAGCCTTACCTGGTTGACTGGAAGGGATGCAAAGTTGAGCAGGGGCCTCCAGAGTCTGAGATGCTATATCCTAGTTTTCTCCCTTTTTGATTGGTCCTTCTGTCTTCTCTTAGCCATACCAGCCTTACCCCTTTCTCCAGCCAGACTTTAGAAAGCATTTATGGCTCTCAGTAAACCCTCCCCCCTGCAGATCTGATCCATAACTCTCCTCTTAGTTCTTGGCTTTTCTGTGTATACTGAGTGGGTTCCTGGGGGTAAAAAGTGGACAAGGTTCTTTTCTTAGCATCAATGATCCTGCCTGACTGGGCCATCCCTCCATGGTTAGTTGACACGCACTTTGTTTTATGTGGAGAAGGGTCATGTAGGAACCAGTCTCAGAGGAATTCTGTGAGGAAGACTGACGACAGCTGTCCAGGAGCAGTGAGCCAAAGGTCCCAGGACAGAGGACCCCAGTGTCAAGGGCACTACCACCACTGATGGTTGACTGTTTCCTGGGCAATCTTTGCAAATCTCAGCTCCTTCATGGAGCCTTTAGACAGTTGCTGAGGTGCTAAGTCAAGTAACCCACAGGGAAGCAAAGGTGATTTTTTTCTCCAGAGCACAGTAGGTGGTTCACTCAATCGGTGTAACTGCACATTTGTGCAGATCACAACATAATCGTGATCACAACATTAGGCTGTCTGCACAGAAACTGAGGAACAATCAAGGTGCCAGAAACAACCGGGTTGGGTTTAGCTCCTCAGCACAAGTGCACAAGGCTCTTGAAGGCTAGCTGGGCTCTGCAGGTCCTTTGTGGACCTTCTAGGTGTTCAAGTGTCTGAATCAGGGCGGACTCCAGAATCCACAGGGGAAACTGACAGGTAACAGAAAATATATCCAATCCTCCTCCTCCTCCTCCTCCTGTGTACAGTTTTCTTTGTTTAGCTCAGAATATTTCACTGACAAATAAAGCTTGTCTGTGTGCGAGCAGACAACGTGATGAATTGATTTATAAGCATTTGATGTGGTGATGTATATGTATGACATGTTTGGTTTATAACTTTGCATTTTTCCTCTCGTGGGGTGGAAAGCGTTCCCTCAGGCTTTAACTCTGCTGAAATGACCTTGTCCCTTGATCTAGTCATCAGAGCCTGGTGGGAGTCACCTGTGACAGTTCCAAGACCCAAGAGCGTTTGCATGGCCATGCCCATTCTTAGGACAGCTTGCCTCCAAATCACAAGCCCAGGCCAGCTTGCTGATAGTTAGTCACATGGAATGGGTATCTCTGTTGAAGGCCCCATGAAAAGGCCTGGTCAGAGTCAGCAACACAACCTGATCATGAATACGGCAGCTCCTCATGGATACATCCATGAGTCCTGACAGATCTGGACAGCTTTCCAGTCCAGTCCAGCACGTGTCCAAGAGGTAAAGGCTAGTCAGATTAGCTGCTGGGCTTTGTGCTTTTCTGCTTTTATTTTAGCTAGCTAAAATAAAGCCATTATGGGAAGGGCTTGCATCTCTCAGAGTCAATGTGGGTGGCTTCTTGACATCGCCCAGAGACTCCTACAAACTCTGTGGCTTTATGGTGTCCTTGAGGTTGTCTCTGTATGTATAAAGTCATTGATTTCAAGGAACCCCAGAAACACTCAAGGAGCAGAAGATACAGGCTTGGCCATCGTCAAACTGTGTGACAGACTCCAGGGTAGAAAGCATAGACAGCTACACCACCCGAGGCATCTAGCAGTCAGTGCTGTACTTAGCTTTGGGGGGAAAAATCGATATGGGTATCAGCTGAGCTGCGCACCTCTTGTAGAAACCCAGAGGCATGACATCAATCTAGCAGAAGTGCCCTCCCCAAGTCTCACTCCAGGACCAGTTCCACCCAACGGGAGAGTGTATAGAAAGGAACAGGCCACTCGGACACATGGTTTGGGACACACTCTGACAGATAAATCTAAGTAGATATATGAGATCAGACTTTCCCAGTCAAAATCTATGTGCTGGGATAACACACTAACCACTAATAATTATTCTCTGGAGATAACCAAAGGACCAAAGGTGGGGTCCAAATGGCCTACATGTGTCTACTTGGCCTGCCTTGTGGTTGATCGGCACTCTATGGGAGGGTTATGGTATTGTAGGTGAAGATACAGCCACGGAACACCACTGCCTCAGCCTGAGTTCTCACTCTGCAGCTTCGACATATAAAACATTAACCTCCTCACACCTGTTGTTTCTTCATATAGGAAACATGAAAAAGTAGTGTTCACCAATGGGTCATTGACAAGTGCCTGGGAGACATGGAGTCCCATGTGAATGCTGGGATCATGATAGTGCCCCTGGGGGACTCACCTGGGCCATAGTACACGTAAGACGTTCATTTCAACTGGCCATGCACCCTTACACAGTCGCATGGTTACAGCATTCAAGTTGTACAGTACCTGTCTCCTCGCAGTTTTCACTGGGGTTGTCAAAGTCCCTGCCTTCGGGTTATACTGGAGGTTTTACGTGGCAACCGGGGCTGGATTCTGGCTGGCTCTTCTCTCTCCACACCATCAATGGCATAGAAGCTCAAGTGAATCAGGCACTTAATGGAATGTGTGAGCCACCATGCATGGCTGCTTCGCCTTCTGCACAGATGCAGTTCAGTTGCATATTAGACAGATGTTCGGGGTAGTTAGGTATAGAGAATCACCCTCACTGCCATGCTTCCTGAAACGCAAAACTGACTAGATTCCTCCAGATTCTTCTACAAGGAGCACAGGAGCACATGCCTCCGGGTCTATTATAGTACGGCTTGCCAGGCTCAGTGCTGGGAGGGATAGGGACTAGGGGGATGTTTTTTAAAGAGGGGAAATATTCCCTAGCACAAAGTAAATGAAGATGGGAGGTAAGTTTCATGGTGTAGTGAAATAGCTCAGTCTCAGGCTCACATATAAAAAGATGTTGAGATTTTGGGAAGTAAAAAGCAGAAGGAGGGGCTAGAGAGATGGCTCAGTGGTTAAGAACACTGGCTGCTCTTGCAGAAGACCTGGGTCCAATTCCCAGTACCCACATGGTGGTACACAACTGTCTATAAATGCGGTGTCAGATCTGATGGATGCCTTCTTCGGGCCTCTGAGTATACCAGGCACACACATGGTGCACAGACAGATGTGCAGGCAAACACTCATACACCTATGTTGATGGAGCTGTGGGCCGCTTCCCTGCCGCCCCAGCTCCTAGCCACCAGATAGCTTATGCCCCAAAATAATTACATGGAAACTGTATTCTTTTAAACATTGCCTGGCCCATAAGTT
>NW_026067935.1:3137786-3142528 GCF_014885135.2 Alexandromys fortis
GTATTCTTTTAAACATTGCCTGGCCCATAAGTTCCAGCCTCTTATTGGCTAGCTCTTACATATTAATCTAACCCATTTCTAATAATCTGTGTAGTCCACGAGGTGGCTTACCAGGGAAGATCTTAACATGCATCTGTCTGGAGTGGGAGAATCATGGCGACTCCCTGACTCAGCTTCTTTCTCCCAGCATTCCGCTCTGTCTACTCCACCCACCTAAGGGTTGGCCTATCAAGGGGCCTAGGCAGTTTCTTTATTAATAAGAAATCACGCCGGGCGGTGGTGGCGCACGCCTTTAATCCCAGCACTCGGGAGGCAGAGGCAGGCGGATCTCTGTGAGTTCGAGGCCAGCCTGGTCTACAAGAGCTAGTGCCAGGACAGGCTCCAAAGCTACAGAGAAACCCTGTCTCGAAAAACTAAAAAAAAAAAAAAAAAAATCACTCCCATATCACACCTAAAATAAAATATCATTTTTTTAAAAAAAATAAATTAATTTGGTGTTGATGAGCACAATGTTTAAAACAAAACAAAGGAAGGGGAGGAGATAGAAGCCAGGTGTGCTGGGTTTATATGAGTCAAAAACAGGCAGCAATGTCCTATAGTGATAAAGATCAGAACTCTGGTTGCAAACCCAATGAGAGTGGCTCAGTGGGTAAAGCACCAGCTGCCATGCCTGATGACTGGGTTCCACTGGCAACATCTGTGGGTAAAGTCATAGTTTAACAGTGATGTGTTTCTAGTTTGACAAGGGGCAAAATTGTGGTGGCTAATTTGGGTTGTCAGGTTGACACCCTTGGGAAGAACGAATTTCAATTGAATTACCTCCATCAGATTGGCCTGTGTGGGGGGGGGTGTGGGCAGCATTTTCTTAATTGCTAATTGATGTAAGAGGACTCAAAACATTGGGGTTGGGGGTGCCATCCTTGGGCAGGCTAGCTGAAGGTGAGCCTGTGAGTGAGCCTGCTGGCACCATTCCTCCATGGCCTCCGCTTCAAGTTCTTGTCTGAGTTCCTGCCCTGACTTCCTTTAATGGTGGACTCTGACCTGAGCTGAAAGAAGCTCTTTCATCCCCAAGTTGCTTTGTGTCATGATATTTATCAGAACAACACTGAGAAACACCAAGAAAGCTAGGACACCCACTCCTACCTCTCTTATATCTGAAATAGCGATTGGGTGGTTAAATTTCTGCCCCTTACCCTCTGTATCAGCTACTTGCTGCTGCTACAACAAAATACCTGACCAAAGCAATGGAAGAACAAGGGTTTATTTCTACTCACAGTTCAAAGGCACTGTCCATCGTGATGGGGAAGGCGTGGTGGTGGGAGCATGAGGAAGCTGGTCATATTGCATCTGCAGTCGAAGCAAAGAAAAATGGATGCTGGTACTCAGTTCTCTTTCTCCTTTGTATTGAGTTCAAGCCCAGACCCTATGGGATGGTGTTGCCCCTATTCACAGTAGGTCTTCTCACATCAATTAGCTCAGTCTAGAACTCCCTTACAGACATGCCCAGAGATAACATCTCCTGGGTGATTTTAATGCCCATCAGGGTGACAATCAATATAACCATCACATTCGCTTTTCCTGGTTTCAATAATGACTGCTTAAAGATTATTTTAAGTATGTATATCTTAGTCGATGTTTTATTGCTGTGAAGAGACACCACAACCCTGGCAAATCTTATAAAGGAAAGTGTTTAATTTGGGGGTTGCTTACAGTTTCAGAGGTTTAGTCCGTTATCGTCATGGTGAGAAGCATGGCATGCACACAGGCAGTCATGGTAGCTGAGAGACGTACATCTGGATCCACAGGCACCTCTCCAGCCCTTGACAGTAAACTGTAGTATGTTCAGCTCCTAACTCTCACCCGTCATCTTCAGTAAACAACCCCATCTTCTCCCCTCAACGTGGTCCACAGATGACAGGAAAATCACAAAACAAAGCCACACACAGTCACACTTCAGCTATTAAGCAATGTCTCTGAGTAGAAAGAATCCAAATTCTTCACGACTTGAGAGCAGGTAGTCATCGTGGCAACACCTTCCCCATTATGCACCAGATAAACAGTATGCCTCGCCTACATTGCTGTCTGAGTAATAAGATAACACAGGGTGTAGACGCAGCGGGCAATAGGAAAATGGAATTGCTCTCGGGTCCTCTGTGGGAGAAGATGCCTCAAGAGCTCCAGCAGCAGCAACAAGAACCTTTATCCAACCAATCAGGATGCTGCAGCCACACAGAAAGGAATGGCCCCATATGCAGGTGCTTTGTGAGAATTTTAAGTTGGTTTGCTTTGGACAAGAGCTAGACAAGCCTAGGGAATTAAGGGATTAAAAGCTACAATCCAACTCCCTGGGTTCGATTCCAGGCCCTCCCACTTTCTAGGTGTCTACATAACAAAGAATTATTTACCAAACTTCTGTCTCCACTTTCTAATCTGGGAATAAAATGTGATGATGAAGATTGAATTCACAGATAGAGATTCTTCAATGCTTAGCACTTAGGAGGAGGCCTGAAGCGCCCTGGGGACTGGCTGAACAGTGCCTTCTTATCCTCAGACCCTGTATGTTTGCAAAGCACGTTTCCTCTTTTTGCCCAGACAAAGTAAACAGAATTTGATGATATGAAGCTCCTTAGAAGGGGTCAGTGTTCCTGGCTGCAATCAGGAGGGATTCCCCCCTCATCAGAGGATCAGGGTCTCTGGGAAACAACTGGGACTGAGTGTAAAGCCAGTGAACAGAAACCAGGAGGACCACAGCAGACAGCGGCATGTAGCAATGGCTTTCCTGACAGGATCCCTGGCCTTGACCATCACAAAGTCACACATGTCTTCCCAACAATGTTCTCCTATAGACATTTCCCATGGGACTCTTTCAGAGGGCCTTTCATGTTATTTATCCCTCTGTGTCGTCCCACTTCTACCACACTCCTGACCCGTTTAACCCTTCCCGCTCCACTATTCCCCTTTAACCTTTTATACCACTGTGTTGTGTCTGCCATCCTTTGAGACCCATCCCTCAGGCCCCTTACTAATTCCCTGACTTCTGTGGATATTCCCAACGAAGCACACACAACTGAAGAGCCAAAGCTAACATCACAAAGGCAAGAAAGCAGACAGCATTTGCTTTCACGAGAGCCACTGACTAACCTGCACGAGTGGCCATCCTAGACCTGCCTGCTGCTGCTGTGGAATTTTAAGCAAACCTTGAACCTGACAGGTGGTAGCTTTCCCTTTTTCCGTCTTCTTCCACTCCTTCTCAGTTTCCAGACTCAAAGATTCACAGAAACTAAACACAGCCATCGTGGCCACCTGTTGTTTCCTGGGATGAAATAAACGGCCCCAGCATCCTCAAGCCCAGCCACCGTCTGAACGTCTGTTCTGCACGGCACAGAGGAGCTGTTGTTGTAACAGGGTGCGGGATGACTGCTCGCAGAATTCACCTCAGCTACAACCGTTGAAACTGCTTCGTTAGATTTGTGTAAAACACGCTGTCTTTTTTTTTTTTAAGTCAACCAGCATCTGCTTCACACAGATAATATACCACAGCATATTTTCTGCTGAAGGAAATTGAAATTATTCATGATTTATAAATTGAGCTCTCTCTCTCTCTCTCTCTCTCTCTCTCTCTCTCTCTCTCTCTCTCTCCTTCTATTTCATTAGTGGACATTTCAGTGTATAAATTACCAAATGGCTGTAGCCACTAAGTTATTGTTTTAAAAAAATTTTTTAAATGATTATCAGACTGGAGAGCTGGCTCAGTGGTTAAGAACACTGGCTGCTCTTGCAGAGAACCGGGGTTCGATTCCATGTGTACAAACATGTGGAGCTCCCACTTAGAACTAACATTCACTCTCTTCTCCCACTTGGACCAGTTGAGTCTTTGCCTCAACCACTGCGCATTGCACAAAACAGCTTCTTGGAGCAGGGTGCAGAGCAGCCCCGTCTGTGACTGTAAATGTAAATGTTTAGAATGCCATTGGCAGCAGGACCATTGAGCAAAATAATGCTAGCTAGTTCCACCCAGGGTCTCCTGACCATGGGCTTTTGACTATGTTTAAAGAAGTCTTCAAGTTCCAGGGGTTTTGTTTTTCCACCTTAGGAAACAACCAGGACTGCGTGCAATGGTTTGAATAGGAATGGCCTGCAGAAGCTCTTATTTCTGAATGCTTGCTCACCAGGGAGTGCCACTATTCAGAGGTGTGGCCTTGTTGGAGGAAATGTGTCTCTGGGGTGAGCTTTGAGGTTTCAATGCTTAGGTCGGGCCTCTCTCTCTCTCTTTCTGTCTTTCTTCCAGTTCCTTCTCCAGCACCATTTCTGCCTGTGTGCCACCATGCCACCATGCTTCCTGCCATAATGATATTGGACTAAACCTCTGAGCTGTAATATAGCCCCGATTAAATGTTTCCCTTTGTCAGAGTTGCCTGGTCATGCCGTCTCTTTGCAGCAATAAAACCCTAAGATATTGGAGAAATAGCTGAGTCAGTAGTCTGCCTTGCAAACAATGGGACCAGACTTCAATGCCCAGAATACACGTTTTAAAAAAAAAAAATCCAGGCGGACAATGAGGGCTGCCGAGAAGCCAAGGACAATGGCACTGGGTTTTGATCCTACTTCATGTTCTGGCTTTGTGGGAGCCTAGCCAGTTTGGATGTTCACCTTCCTAGACCAGGATGGAGGGGGGAAAACTTTGGACTTTCCACAGGGCAGGGAACCCTGACTGCTCTTCAGACTGGAGAGGGAGGGGGAGA
>NW_026067935.1:3142647-3144790 GCF_014885135.2 Alexandromys fortis
GGGTGGGGGAGGGAAAGGGGAGGGGGGGGAGAGGCTGTAAGTTTTTTTTTCAATAAAAAAAAAAAAAGGAAAAAAAATCCAGATGTTATACAGGGTTATAATCCCAGCATTGGGGACATAGAGACAGGTGAGTGGTTAAAGTTTGCTGGTCAGCCAGTCTAGCCTACTTGGTGAGTTTGTCCTTGAGAATGACACCCACGTACACACAGAAATACACAAAACGTGCATTCCACCCCACCCCCACACAAATGGAAACAGCCAAAGGATGAGTGGCTGTCATAATCAGGGACGGTCCCACCATCCTTTGCTTGGTGAACTTATCACTCGTTACCACCGAGAGACTGGGCAGAAAGGACCATAAGAACTCAACCAGCATCCATCAAGTTCAGTTGGGTTCAGAGGTTCAAGGCCCCAGGTTGGCAAGGAGAAAAACCAACCAAGATAATACAACAGGAAGCAGTCTGAGAAGACGGGTGGAAATGACAGCGTCCTAGTTCCTAGTCAGTGCTCTTTCCCGGTGTTCCCAGAGATTCCAAAGACAGAGATGAACATTCTTGGGAGTGGGGTAAGAAGTAGAACGCTAGTGTGAAGATCTTTGTTTTTGTTTTGTTTTTACTTGCTCACCTCTTGGTTAGGTTCCTACAGAGTCCACCCAGGGACTCATAGCTAGCTCTGTTGCAACACAGACCAGAGGGATGCTCAGGCCACACCACTTGGAGCCCTTCCCCCTTTAGACACTGTCAGGTTCCCTGGTAAGAGTGCTGTCTATGAATATCTAGCCACCAGACTCTCGGGTGTCTGAATTTCTCACTTGGAAGATTGGGTTTGCAGGTTCTAACACAGGAAAGGATTACCAGTAGCTGCTGGAACCAAAAATCACTCTCTCTTCCTATGCCCTCCCTTCTCTCCTAGAGAACCTGGCCTTAGGTTTGTGTCCTGCTATGAAACCATCCTCCTGCCTCAGACACCTTTTATAAGGGAATGGTGCTCCCCTCTCAGGGATCTGATTCCTCTTCAGTACCCTACCCCAACGCCACCACGCTATCTGTGGCACTGTGGGCTAAGCTCTCCTCAGAGTCCCCTCCATGTCCTTGTCTGTCTCTTTGTCCATTGCACTAACAGACCTTCTAATAAACTTACCCCTAACAATGCAGCTCAGTGTCCCCATTGCACCTCACATGGAAACCTTAAAGTTCCATTCTGATGGTTCAGTGTTCACACTACTTACTAAGCACTTTGAGCGTAATCTCTGCCAATCAAGAGAGGATCCATGAGAGGACACAGCCACTGTCCACTGTTGGACATCTGTAACTCTTTCACCTTTGCTTGACAGCACCATCCCAAATCTCCTTAGGGAAAGGGGAATGGGTTTAACCTAGTGGGGGTGATGTCTTCACCTCTTCCACTCGGGGAGAGGTGGGGATCCTACATCAGTGACCTGAGGTCCCAGCCATCAGTTTTTGTCATCCACCCTGCTCTGAGGCCATGATCTTTCCTGCCCACTTTTTGTCCAGTTTTCAGCAAACTTTTCTATTTTGTAAGATACCCAACAGCCTCTAATAGCATCCATTCCCATTTGGTTAGTCGAAATCCCTGGCAACCAAGGGACTTTGGATAACCTCAAAATATGAGTCCCCCTAATCTTGTAGAAATGATATGTAAACCCAGGGTATTAACACCAAGCCATGGTGCAGAGGGACTCAGCCATGTGTAGAAATGCTTCTCCAAATGTTTCTGGAAATAGAGCCAGGCAAGGGTGGGTTACCTACGAGATGAGCATGTCTCTCTGCTGCCGGGAAACATCCACCAGGGGGAGAATTGTCTGACTTGAAGATTCCTTTGAGACATGTTATTTTCAAAAATTGGTTGAAGCCACTTTGGAAAGCAGTGTGGAGGTTTCTCAGGAAATTAAGGATCAACCTACCCCTGGACCTAACAATACCACTCTTGGGAATATACCCAAGAGATGCCCTATCATACAACAAAAGTATATGCTCAACTATGTTCATAGCAGCATTGTTTGTAATAGCCAGAACCTGGAAACAACCTAGATGCCCTTCAATGGAAGAATGGATGAAGAAAGTATGGAATATATACATATTAGAGTACTACTCAGCAGTAAAAAACAAGGACTTCTTGAATT
>NW_026067935.1:3145735-3171407 GCF_014885135.2 Alexandromys fortis
GAATCCAGGGAGTGGAATCCATTCATTCACAGTTCACTACCCCGTGAACAACCAGAAAAATCGACTCAGACATGACCTTTGTTTGAGAAGACAGACTCTATTTGATCAGTTAATGGGGAACTGATACACGTATGTGTGTAGTGTTTGGTTGCTGGGTACATATGACTGTTGTTTTGGTTTCAGACCCTTACAGAGTGAGACTTGACATTTAGCATGCTCAGCCCTAGGTCACCTCCAGGAGTCATGGCCCGGGGGTGCCAATCAGCCCTTTGGTCAGGGCACAAAATGTCATGAATTGAGCCAGTGTTGATTTTCTACTAGAACGTTCTGTTATGTTTCCTTCTGTGGGCATCAGTACTTTCCAGCACTGGGAAGGAAGCCCTGGTCTCCTGGCTGAGCTCTCTGAATTCACTCCTGTGTGATCCTTGCTCCACAATGCACTCAGAGATCTGTAAAGGCCATAGAGAAAACCCTGGCCAAACTCAGAGCTGATCATTGCATTGCAATGAAGTTCTAGCCCCTGACACAGCTATAAGGCCCTGGTCACATGGTCTGCCTAGGGTCCTCATCTACCAGCACCACCCCCTTTGCCCCCGTCAGATCCCCCTGTCCTTTGGATACATGCCCTAGGTCCTGGAAGGCCTGTGCTTCCTGCTAGGCCCTCAGGGGAGATTTGTGGGTGTGACTCAGGGGGTAGAGTTAGAATCCCCCAGTGAGGGGCTGAGGCTATGGGCTAAGAGGTAAATGATGCATATGGAGGTTCTATGAGAACACAGGATGGGGGAGTATGCCATTCTGATGTCTGGGATTTCCTGAATAAGGGCAAGAATCTGTGATGATTTTAGTGTCAATGACTACATTCTGTATTCTCGTAAACATTCAAGTCAGAAAATCCATTATCACCAGTCCCATCTGTGCAAGACAGCAACTGGCTTATCCTCCTGGCAAGTTTGTTTCTCTGTTTGCAGCTTGTCATGCCCCACCATTGTTCATACCAAAGTGGTTCCTTTTTTAAATTTTGTATTAGATTTATTAATTTTTATTTTATGTGTGCGTGTTTTGCCTGAATGTATGTGTGTACACTATTTGTGTACCTGGTGTCTCTCAGTGATGAGAAACAGGAATTGGATCCCCTGGAACTGGAGTTACTGATGGTTGAGAGCTACCATGTGAGGGCTGAAAATCAAACCCAAGTCTTCCAGGAAAGGAGCAAGTGCTCTAAACCACTGAGCCACCTTTCCAGTCCCAGGGGTTCTTTTTAAGATTTATTTTTACTTTAAGTGATATATGAGTGTCTGCAAAGACCAGAAGAGGGCATCAGATCCTCTGGAACTGGGGATTATAGGCAGCTGTGAGCTGGTCAGCAGGGATGCTGAGGGCCAAACCCAGATCCTCTGCAAGAGCAGTATGTATTCTTAACCACTGAGCCATCTTTGCAGAACCCTGTTGTGGTTTCTTCATAGCTGATGGTGTGAGCACTTCAAGTGTGTGTGTGTGTGTGTGTGTGTGTGTGTGTGTGTGTGTGTGTACGTGTGCACACATATACATGCACTAGAAGTGGACCCAGCACCCCTTTCATGCTGAGTAAGCACTGTACTCCAGAGCCACAGTGAACACTTGAGTTTGCAAAGGTGGGCACAGGGTGATTGCAGTGGGACTTTGATACTTAAGACTCTGTTTGGGAAGGAAGCACAATGACCCTGAACTCCCTTCTCCTAAATTTTACCAACTAGAGCAGGGCTCTGGACCCTCACAGGTTTCCTTTTGCCTGAAGTCAATCATGGGCCTGGAGCACGGCTAAAACATTTGTGGTGATGCTGGAAGGACAACTACCCTAGAGCAAGCTGGCCAGTCATCTGCCCTGGCTATGATAAAGATGACTCTTGCTCTTCCTAGAAGACCCTGCCTCTTTCCATGGTATGGGACAATAGTCTTGTACCCTGTAAAGATTTGTCACTTATATTGGTTTAATAAAATGTTGATTGGCCAGTAGCCAGGCAGGAAGAATAGGTGGGGAAACCAGAACAGGAGTATTCTGGGAAGAGGAAAGGCTCGGTCTGCAGTCATCACCCACATGCAGGGGAAGCAAGATAAAGCTACAAAGCCACATGGCTAACACAGATAAGAATTATGGGTTAATGTAAGATACAAAGGTTAATAAGAAGTCTGAGCTAATAGGCCAACCAGTTTATAATTAATGTAGACCTCTGTGTGTTTCTTTGAGACTGAACAGCTAGGAGACCAGACTGGACAGAAACCTCGGTCAACACTTCCAGCTTTCAAATACTGAAGTGGTACCTTCACTGGTAGCCTGACATCCCATGCTCCACAGTGAGGATGGAGGAGGAGGTGGGCAGTTACATGAGAGCTGGGTAGAAGAACCCCGTGCAGCTCTCGGAAGCTGTGGCTCTCCAGCATCTGCAGCCAGGACCTGTCCCCTCTCAAACTAATCAATGAAAATCCCAGACCCCATCTAGGAACTCCCAGCCCCCACTGTGGCTCTAGACACCCACACATGAGTCAAGCAGACTCTGATTGCTGAAAGGGGTGGGCATCTTCCTTTCCACACCTGATCTGAAATTTACAGCCCCTCATTGGTGCTTCTGCTTCTGCAGGAGCCACCAGAAGTTCAATTAGAATGAGAAGGAAGCTGGCCACTGTAGCCATGAGACTTTCTGCACTGGGAAATTCTACAGCTGTAAAATGTGTCCCAGGATGCAGGTGCAAGGGCTTGCACTGTTCTGGGGCAGGGAGGATATGCATTGACAGGGACATACCACGGAGTCCCTGAGTCTGGGAACCTCTCCCTGTCCTGTGGGAAGCAGACAGGAAAGCGACACCTCGCATATATTCACTCTTCTGAGGAGGCTTTTGTAAAGGGCTTGTTACAGTAGACCACATAACAACCAGATGGGGGAGAAGAAGTCTTGAGGGCTAGGAGCTTTCTTTGGAAATGCCAAAAGGAGGCCATGCTAGGTTTCTACCTGGACAGAAGGTGAACATGAGACACGGTCCAGGCTCCTCAAGGCAACCACTCCCCAGTGCCTTGCAACTTTGTTTATGATCCTGCCTCCCCACACACCTGACAGGGCACACTGTGCACACACAGACACACAGGCACACATGCACAGGTACACGTGCACACACATATGCACACATTCACACATATACATGCATGGCTAACACCAGAAATCAAACCATAGCCAAACACATTTCTCCAAATGTTAGGTCACTCTGCTCTTAGACCCAGTGCTGGTTTCCCTGTCTTCAAGTACATATGCCTCTCCTCACCACTGTACACCTCACGGGCTTGCTTTTGTTCTGCAGACAGGGTCTCTCGCTGGCCCTGGTCTCATTGATCAGGAAGTCTAAAGGGTCTCTTCTATCTACCCAGCATTGGGATTCCAAACATGTGCCTCTACACCTGCCTTTTTTGATCTCTTTATAGATGTATTTAATTTTAAATGTGTGTGGCTGTTGTTATTTTAATGGGTATTGCCTGCATGTGTGTCTATGCATATGTGTGCCTGGTGCCCACAGAGGCCAGAAGAGATCATCAGATCCTCTAGAACTGGAGTTATGGACAGTTGTGAGCTGCCAGATGGGTACTGGGAACTGAATCCAGGTCCTTTGCCAAAACAGCCAGTGCTCTTAACTGCCAGCCATCACTTCAGCCCCTATACTTGGCTTTGGGAAAAAAACAAAACCAAAACAAAAAACATTATAGGGGTTGAAATCAAGTCCTTGTGCTTACGTGGCAAGCACTTCACTAACTATAGCACTACTAATCTCTTATTGTGACTAGTTGTACATTTTATCATATATACATATGTGTAGAAAAAGAGTGAGCATGTACTAGGTTTCATACCATCCAGCATAAACCAAGGGTGATAGTCATAGGTCCTGTGGGCTGCTGTACAGATAGACAGTTATAGATGGATGAAATCTTAGTGTCTCTGTCTCTGTCTCTGTCTCTGTCTCTCTCTGTGTGTGTGTGTGTGTGTGTGTGTGTGTGTGTGTGACTTGAAATTTTTGAGGTGGGGAGATGATTCTGTTGGTAAAATGTTTACCACCCAAGTATGAGGACTTGAGTTTGAGGCCCCACAATGTAAGAAAAAAAAAAGCCAGTTTTGGCAGTGTGTGTGCCTGCAATCATGGTAACAGGTCATCCTCAGGACTCCCTGACCAGCCAGCCTAGCATCCTTGCAGAGCTCTGAGCCAATATGAGGCCCTGTCTCAAATATCAAGTGAACAGTGTCTCAAGATTCCTCAGAACCTAAGACTGACCTCTGTCCTCCACAGTGTATGTATACATGTGCATGCATATAGACACACAAACGGGCACCTGCAAACACACGCATACATATACACAAATTGAAATAGTCTAAGTCTTACAGTTCTATTTAACGCCAAAGTTTGTTGATGAAAGTCACTGGCCTGTGGAAGATGGCAGAGACAGATGAAGTACCCCTCCTCCTCTATCCTGAAGGAACAGACCCTGAGAGAAATTCCTCCTTCCTGCCTTGAACATGGACACCACATGAGACCCACCTCCCATACAGAATGTGAGCAGAGATGATATCTGATATTCCTCAGAGGTTCTAAAAGCCTTTGTGTGAGAGCTAATCAAATAGCTCAGTGGGTAAGAACACTTGTTGCTCTAGCAGAGGACTCAGGTCCGAGTCCCAGTACCCACAAGGCAACTCACACCTTTAAACAGCAATTCTAGGTGTTCTGACGCCTTTTGCTGGCTTCTGTAGGAACTGCACACACATGCTGCACATATATGCAGTCAGATATATATACAGACACACAAAATGAAACGATTAAATAAGCCTTTTCTTAAAGAAAAAAATCCATTGCTTGGCACACCCTGGCCCTTCTTTTCCTTCAACTCAAGACCAACACCATCCAGATTAGAATTGCCGATTTACATAGTCCTCGGAAGGAAAGAGGGACATAACATCTTGATACACTGAACACACAAGCTGAGGTAAGCCTACAAATTGTCAGTCGCTGAGATCAGTGCCCTTGGCTTCTGTAGTGTAAGTAAGTGGACAGAGAACGCACTTGACTCCAAAGACCTCTGCTGAGGCGCCCTGACCTCTATTTCATACCTATGGTCCCTGAAACACAGAGACGGTCAGAAAGTTTCCTGGGGTCACAAAACTGGGTGCCAGGGAACTCTGACCTCAAACTGAGGAGATCTTGCTGTTTTGACCATCACAATAGCCCACCTCCGTCAGCACCACCAGCTTCTTCCTAGATGGCATCTTGCATCCTGAGGAGAGAGACTCTGACTCCTCTCTGTCCCGCAGCCTCCAGGTTCTGAAAGCACTCCAGCACTTCAGGGCTTGTGAATGTCTTCTGTGGCCACTACTGCCATCTTCAGACCAGCCCGGGTCTCCGAGTCTCATCAGAACTCACTAACTAAGGGAGGACTCTTTCTACTGAGTGGATTTATTTTCTTCCCTCCCGAGGTGCAAACCGTATGGGTCAGAATAACTTACTCCATTCTACTGAAGAGAAATTATGCCTAGACGGCTCCCCGAAGGACAATCGCGGCCCCAGTCCATATGTAAAGCAGCCTTGGAAGCTCCGCTCCGCAGCTGCGCCCTATTATCACAACAGCGGCAGGCCGCCTTCCTCTTTAACTGTAAACGCTGCTGACAGCTCCAGGGGAGATAATTACGATGCTTAAGGGAACTTTCGGCCTTGCTAAAAATACTGAGCAACAGTTTGAGGCAAGGGAGGTGCTTAGACGTGATCTGGTAAAGACTCAGGCTAGCGGCTGCAAGTGTGTGTGGGAACCAGGTGGCTGCCTGGCCACAGCCCTCTTGGTGCCTCTTCATCCATCATAGTCTGTGCTCAGTCTCACAGCTGAGCCTGGTACTGGCCCTGCTCGGCAGGACAGAACAGCAAGGAGCAGAAACTAGTGAGTTTTCAGGACCTGAGTGGCTGTTCAAACCCATGGGCTTCTCTTGGGAACGCAGTTCAACTTAAGCTCCCAGTGTTTTGGAGGCTGAGACCCGGTCGGTGGGCTGCAGAAGTGTCGTTGCCAAGAAATCTACCAGCCACGATCTCTCCCTGCCCTCGACAGCTGAGAAGGGGAGAGGAGGGAAAATGGAGGGAAAATTGGTCCTCAAGCCGCCGTGTGGGAAAATGTCTTCCACGCACCTGTACTTTATTAACTTTTACAGGGAAGGGAGGCATATTCCTGAGCACACTCTGCACCAGTTGCTGGTGCTCACTTTAATCCTGGCATTGAAGAGGCAGACACAGAAGAATCACAAGGATTTGTTGGCCACCCAATCTAGCTAAACTCTGGGTTTAGTGAGGGACCCTGTCTAAAATAAATAAATAAATAAATAATAAATAAATGATAAATAAATAAATAAAATGGAGAGCAGTTGAAGAATGTACTCAACATCAGCCTTTGACCTCATCATTATTGCATGCGTACACACCAATACACACACACAATGTGCACACACACACACACACACACACATAAAAGGAATAGAGGGAAAGAAGAAATAACTGGTTTGTTTCCTTGCTTCTTATGGTGGACTACAAGGAAGATTGAGAGCTGAACATGACAGTCAGCAGCATGGACATCATTGGCAGTCTGTTCCAACGGCTGCCATCAAAAGAGAGGTACTGTTAAGGGATAGAAAAGGGACACATTGGGGACACTTTTCTGAAGGACAAAGTGGAGGAGAGCAAAGAACAGAGGTAGCCTGGATACCTCATAAGCCAACTCTTCCCCCAAAGTGTGCAAGGCTCAGCCAGCCGAGGAGAAAAAATAGCAAGAGGACAAGAGGCGGCCTGTGGGATGAATGTCCTCCAGTATTTGATGGAGGGGAAGGGTGGCTGTCAATCAGAGCAGAGAACCTCCTTCCATCTGGGGGATGTAGATGTGGTGCTCAGAGCTTAAAGAGTCCTTTTCTTACTGCTTCTAATTTTCTCAGTGAGCAGGAAGCAGGTGGCTTTGGGAGCCACAAAGGGACTTCTGGGATGCACTGAGGACCCATCAAAGAGAACGCACAGAAATATGGCTAAGACGTGTGGGCAAGTTGTGTGCGTCTGTCGGCACCTGGATGCAGGTGTGAGGCAGATGAATAATTGGGGTGGCCTGTGGTCAGTGCCCCTCATATGGAGAGACAGCTGAGGTTGTGGAGGGCTGCTAGGGGCCATGGTGTTGAAGCAGGGAAAGGAAAATCCACCACCCTCTGCACAAGGGTGTAGACTGACATTAAGGATTTAATAGGAGGTAGCATCAGAGGATAACTGGAAGGCTGGGGGTGTGATGCAGGTGGGAGAGCATTTGCCAAGTATTCCCAGAGCCCTGGTCGAGTCCCAGGCCTTCATAAGTCAGGGTGGTGGCACCTAGAATCCTAGCACTTGGAAGGTAGATGTAGAAAGATCAGAAAATCAGCTCCTTAGAGAGTTCAAGGGCAGCCAGGGTGGCATAAGACCCTATCTTGAGAAAGCAAAACAAACCAGAAAGGGATTGCTGGAGCTGAAGAACAAAGGAGCCTAAGCTGGAGAGATTGGAGACAGGCTCAGTGAGAGAGAACATGATGGGCATTTCAGAAAAGAGTCTACAACACAATCCTCATCATGGGTCCTTCAGAGTATCTCAGCATTAAAGGCCAGTGTCAGACCTGGAGAACTGGCTTAGTGGCTGTGAGCACTCGCTGCTCTTGCAGAGGACCAGAGTTCACCTAGCACCTACCCATATCAGGTGACTTACAGCTCCAGGTGGATCTGACACCCTCTTCTGGCTTCCTTAGTAACTGCACTCACGTGAATACACATACACACACACACACACACACACACACACACACTTTAAATAAATTTTAAAGAGCAAAGGCTACCATTAATGACAGAGGGCCATGTCTATGGCTTGAAAGTACAGGAAATGGGGTAGTTAATTCTCATGTATTCTCAGGGGGTATCTTTTAGTTAACTCAGGAAATAAGAGCAGAATCTCAATGTGTGGTTTCTAGTCACATAGTATCCACTCTCAAAGGAAATGCTTCTCTCCTGGTGCGTGTGTGTGTGTGTGTGTGTGTGTGTGTAGCAGGAAATGGATCTCAGAGCTTAAGAATTCCAGGCAAGTAGTCTACCAGGGAGCTACACTTCCAGCTTCTCACGTTCATTTTGAGACAGAGTCTAAATAAGTTTCCTACGTAGCCCAGGCAGCACCTGAACTTGTGTTCTTCCTGATTCAGTTTCCTAAGTGCAGGGGTGACAAGGCAAGACACTATGCCTTGGTCATGAGTGCTTTTGAAAGACTCCTAGGAAGCCATCTCTGAGCCTCTGGGATGGCTTTTCTAATTTGGGTGGCTTGTTTACCTGGGACCCTTCGCCAGCACCAGATAGTAAGTGGGATTTGTAGCAGAGAGGGAACATGCAGTTATCAGCTCAGTCTAAAAAGGAGCAAATGATACATATGGTCAGTCATGAGTGTGGTTGGATATGAATGTGGTCAACCGTGACCATAGTGGGCTGTAAGATCAGCCGTGAGCATCAGCCGTGAGCACAGCTAGCTATGTGGTCAGTAGTGAGTGGTCAGATATAACCATGGTCAGCCATGTGCTTGGTCAGACATGAGATTGGTTATCTATAAGCTTCGTCATTGGTGAATGTGGTCAGCCGTGAGTGTGGTCAGTGGTGGGCATCGGCAACTGGGAGCATGGTCGGTGGTGATCACTGCCAATGGTAAGCATCTGTCAGTGTGGCCATCTAGTGTCTGCAGGACTAATAATAGCCAATGAAATCTCCATGTAACAAGGCTGGGGCTTTGGGATACTTTTGGATATTTTTTTCTGGGTAAGACGCTAGGCAATAGTCTTCATGTGTTGGCTGTGGTGTCCACTTGACTCTCTTGGACCTGCCAAAGCATCTCCCCCATCTGCTGCCTTTGGTCTGACCCTCCCACGGTAGTAAACTACAACCACTAATGTAAAGTCTTGCTGAGTTCTGGGAATCTTCCTAGTGGCACACTGCATCTCAGGGTAGTCTTGAGGACTGCAGTTAAAGGTTAGAACCAAGGTATTTTGGGTAAGGTGAAAACTGGAGTGTTCTGATGAAGGTTAATATTCAGGAGGATGCCTATATGTGGCAATGGGTTTTTGATCCTACTGCACGTACTGACTTTGTGGGAGCCTAGGCAGTTTGGATGCTCACCTTACTAGACCTGGATGGAGGTGGGTGGTCCTTGGACTTCCCACAGGGCAGGGAACCCTGATTGCTCTTAGGGCTGAAGAGGGAGGAGGACTTGAAAGGGGGAGGGGGAGGGAAATGGGAGGCGGTGGTGGGGAGGAGGCAGAAATCTTTAATAAATAAATAAATAAATAGAACCTATGCAAGGAAGAAGGGTACTATAGTATTTATTAAGCAATAAAACACTCAAACACCTTCAACAAAACTGGAGTATTCTGGGTAAGGAGAGGATCAGGACATTCTTTCTAAGATAAAGATCAGGGCATTCTGGGTATGATGAGCACTGGGGCATTCTGGGTAGGGTAAGTATGGAGCATTCCAGGTAAGATAAGGCCCCTGACATTCTAGAAAAACACTTGCTATGGAAAAATAGAGAATTGAAAATGTCATTTTCACAAGGACAGAAGAAAGAAAGAAAGAAAGAAAGAAAGAAAGAAAGAAAGAAAGAAAGGAAGGAAGGAAGAAAGGAATTCCCAAACACATGAAGAGAAGTTGAAGCAGACTCCATAACGTCCCAAGTGTAAATTAAAAAGTAGGCAACAGCAGCGTGTTTTCACCCCCAGCAGATTGGCACACATCCCAACACACGGGAACACGCTGTGTTGGAGAAGCTGTGGGAAGCAAGGCCTCACACGTCGCCGTTGGAAACACAAACCGATACAAGCTCCATATGGACAGACTTGGCAACAGCCATCAGCTTGCAGATGTACATACCTGTGACCCTCCACCTGCACCTGCGAGTTTCCTTCACCTGCAGACCTGCACATGTGTGGCGCGTGGACGAGAATATTTCATTCGGCTGCATCTTCTTGTAATAACAAGTGATGGAGAAAGACCATATGCTCATCCATAAGAGACCGTTTGGGTAAAGTGCATCGAACCATCCGCTGGAATATTTAACAGCATGCTGCATATCTAGATAAAGGGGGTGGGGTGGCGAAAAGATCATGAACTGATGGAGAAAAAGAAGTGATTTGGAGTGGGAAGTGGATTACAACACAGGATAGTCAGCAGACGGCTGTGTGTAAAGAAGAGTAGAAGGGAATAAGAATATGTCTTGTGTCTGATCCTGTCTGAACGAAGATACTCTACAACCTACAAGAAATAATGAATCAAAAGCCATGACTGGCTCAGAATTGAAAGAAGTGGGCCGTGTGCAGGCGTGTTGCTCACCCAAGGGATTAATTTAAAGAATGGCTTGTCTGTAAGTGGCAGGGTGTGCTGATGCTCCTGAGGAAGTGGGCTGGGACTGGCCACAGAAAGCTGTTTCATACTGATGTGTCCATTCTGTGGAGTCAGCCTCTAGGATGCTCTCTCTGGCCCCTGCTTCCCACCGTCTACACTGGGAGCCATCGCTCTTTGGATGGGAGCTGGATGGGAGCTGCAATTTACATGCAGCAGAAGTGATGGGGTGTTATTTCCATATTAAAGTATAAAAAGGTAAACTATTAGGTCGCATTACATATGGGATTGGGTATCCTCCAGAATTCATAAGTGGAAGAAGCCCTAAATATAACTATGTAATAAACTCCTATCATCATTAGATGAAAAGTCAGGACCCAGAGAGATGACTCAGCAGTTAAGAGTACTTGTTGCTGTTTCAGAGGACCCAGGTTTGATAACCAGCACATATTTGATGGTTCAAAACTCTCCATAACTCCAGTTCCAGGGGACCTCCATTCCCTATCCCGGCCTCTATGGACACCAGGTACAAACAAGGTGCACACATACACACACATGCAGTGTCCCTGAAGTGGCCTGGGCTCCTGTATATATGGTGGCTGACTTCTCCCAGAACAAATGACCCAAGAGAACACCTTGGTGTGAACTTGAGCATTTCACACTGTCATTTTTCATGATTACACATTGGTGACATGGTTGGGGATATTCTACACAGCAGGGCACAGCTGATAGAGTGGGCACTGACACTGAGAGCGTTAAGTACCTTATTGGGGACTTCATTGCAACATCTGTAGCAGACTGGAGGTTCAATGCAGCCTCAACCTGGGGATGGGGTAGCGGGTAGGGAGGAAGGGTGCAGAGTGAGAATGAACACAGGCCTTGTGGGTATCCATTGAAATCTGTCTTGTATGCACCCTTCAGTCCTCTTCCTCTGTATCTGCACAGAACCTATAGATGGGGGAGGGAACATGAGCGACAGTGGACTCAGAATATCTGCCTGCATCTTCCTATATCTAGATTCTGCCTTTGCCAGCACAGACAGCTCTAACATATGTTGTGTTTCTGCGTCTGCATGCCAGGTCACAGAGTGCCAATAACTATTTATTAAGAATTTTTCTACTGCTGTGCTTTTAAGTTAGATCCAATTTTGCGCTATTAGTAATAATCATAGCCAATCTCGAAGCTTGCAGACCACATGATTCCATTCCTGTAACAGCCTTTAAAAATAAAAACCTCGCAATCTATACTAAGAGAGAATGGGTGAAGAATGCCAGAAAAGGCAGTCATCTCCCGGAGACAGAGGAAGCCAGACACAGAGCAAGCAAGATGTGACTGCCTCGCCGAATAAGGTACTGAGCCACGTGGCTAACACAGACAAGAATTATGAGCTAATATAAGTTATAAGAGTTATTAAGAAGCCTGGGCTAATAGGCCAACCAGTTTATAATTTAAAAAAAAATGCCAGAGGAAAGGAACAGTGACAAAGGACAGCGTGTGGAAGTTTCTGGAATCCTGATCACAGTGCAAGTTAGCATGTATATGGTATGTCCATAGAACTAAACCTGGAGAGAGTAAAACGTATTATTTGCTATGACCTTTTACCGTGTGTGGTGTGTGTGTTAGGGTGGGGTTGGGAATACACAGAAGAAAAAAGAGGATGTTAGATTCCCTGGACCTGGAGTTACAGCCATTGTGAGTCATCAGACACAGGTGCTGTGAGCTAAACACAAGTCCCCTGGAAGAGCATAACTACTGAACCATTATTCCTACAGCCCCATGAATTTAGGTGTACCAAATGCATGTAGGTGTCCACAGAGACCAAAGGACATTGTATCACCAGACCTGCTGATGCAGACAGCTGTGAACTGCCATGTAGCTAGTGGGAATTGAACCCGGATCCTCTGCAAGAGCAGACAGTGCTCTTAACTGCTGAGCCATCTCTCCCGTCTTAATACCTTAAATTGTTTTGCTGAGACAGGGTCTTATTATTACCTAGGTATTTTTTTAATCTGAAACTCACGAAATTAGTACAGGCTGGCCTCCAACTCTGAGCAGTCCTCTTGCCTTGGCCTCCCCAAATGCTGGGATTACTGGTATGAACCACCGCACCCAGTTTTATTTGTTATTATTTTAAACAGGGTCTCCTGTAGTCTACACTGGCCTCACACTTGCTCTGTAGGCAAGGATGACCTTGAATTCCCGATCCTCTTCTCTCCACCTCCGTGCTAGAAATAAAGGACTCTGCCAGTTTCATGACCCCTCCAGTCTGAGTTCTAACCAGCTGCTGTCTGCTTTATGGACTTCCATTCACAATGGGGGAGGGGTGGCATGAAAGAGGAAGGAATCTCAATACAGTAAGAAACCACTAGAATGCCTACAGGGCCCAGTGTGTTCCAAAGACCGCAGTCATGGTAATAACAGCGGAGAGGGTTCCAAGCGCCAGGCATGGGTCAGGCAACTCTTTGTGTCATGGTTCATCTGGTCTCAGAGGAACCTAACGCAGACCTGGGCTCGCATATTCAAGGGAGAATTAAAAGCCATCTGTAATATACCTGCAATAGTCCTGTGGCCCTGCACCTGACTCCAGAGACGAGGATCAGAGTTGGTAGCGCACAAACTCCACAGCCAGCTCTCAATGCTGCACGTGGCTGCCCTCGGGGAATACATTGACAGATCTTTCATTTCTTGAAAGAGGTTGAAACTGGGATTTCTTATGTGAAATGTCTCAATTTTAAAATATCGACTCAGCTTGTTTCTTGTAAGTGTAGAGATCCTAGCTCAACCTCCACATTACAAGTCGACAGAGTGACGACATCTGAAAATGTCCACAGCAGCAGTGTGGTGTGCGGTTTTCTTTTTCAGAATCTGGCTGAAGTGTGGGAAGAAGCCCTCCTTCCCTCACGTGTCATTGCACAACAAACCATCCAACATCCTAGAGCAGTGGTTCTCAACCTTTCCAATGCTGCAGCTCTTTAACATGGTTCCTCAAGTTTAGGTGACCACCCCCCAAAACTATAAAATTATTTTCGTTGCTACTTGATGACTGTAATTTTGATATGTTGTAAATCATAATGTAAATATCAGTGTTTTCTGATGGTTTAGGTGACCCCTGTGGAGGGGTCACAACCCAAGGGTTGGAAACCACTGTCCTAGAGACCTGGACTGAACTGCTTCCCTTACTGTGACATCTAATCTCAACTGTCACCTTCACAGGATTCAGAGTCATCTAGAAGACACATGAGAATTGCCTGTAAGGACATTCCCAAACAGACGAAACAGAAGGAAGGACCCATCCTGAGTGTGGCTGGCACCAGCTGCTGAGCTGGAGTCACCAACCGAATAAAAAGGAGAAAGTGAGCTGAGCACCAGCATCCATCTCTTCACGATCCTGGATGCCACGTGACCTGCTGTCTCATGCCTGTTACACCCATGTTGGTTATGTGCCTGAGGAAGGACAGAGACGACACTAGTGGGTTCCAAAGTCTTAATAAATCACCACATAAACAGGTCACTGATGATCAGGGCTGCAGGACAAGGACTCGGGAGCCTTGTTTCTCCTGACAGCCCAGAGCAGGGGGCAGAAGCAGGGTTTATAAGTACAGAAACGAGGAACATTCGTTGCTAAGTTACAATGACAAGTTTCACCTATCGGAAGTCAAAGATTAGAGACTTTCCTTATATGTTCCATCAGTGTCAATCGACATACAATGCAGGCCTTTCAATCCAACCAATCAGATTCATTTGTTCCTTCTGTTGTTAGGAACAGCCATAATGTTCTAAAGAACTAAAGATGCATAAAGACTATTTCTGTGGTTTAGGGAGGAGGTTGATCAGCCATTGGATGGTTCTCAGTTCCTCTAGGGCTTGGGAACCTGAGCTTTGTTTCACCTATAGGTAAAATGGAGTCTGAAGTCAAAATGGCAGTACTCAAGCTAAGGTGCTTTTGACTGCTCACTTCACTGCCTTCCTCACAATGATGGGCTATGCCCTCAAACAATGAGTTAAAATACACCCTTCCTTCCCTCCTTCCTTTTGAAGTTGCTTTTGTTGGGTGTTTTGTCTTAGAAACAGGTAACAAAGACTTAAAATTATCATTTATTATTGTAAGTTATTTGTAATTATATAATGGAGTTGACTAATTATAATTTATTGTAGTAGCTTATGATAATTATAGCTCATGGGTTTACAGTTCCATTGTCTGAATCAGGCTTAGGTGATGGTGCCTACCTAGTTCTACTCAGGGATCTGTCAGCTGCCTGGCCTAGGTTGTCCTCAGATGGAGGAACCTATGTCCTATAAGGATTCTTATCCTCAATCAAGTTATCCTGGACTCCTCTACAAATGAAACACAGGTGCATTCTGGCACTTGGGGACACTGCTTGTCCTACTTAGCTTTGATTGTCAACTTGACACAGCCAAGAGACACCTGAGAAGGAAGACCCGATTAAGGGATTTCACAGATCATATCGGCCCATAGGCATGTCTGTGGGGGATTATCTTGATTGTTAATTGATGTAGGAGGATCCAGCCCACTGTGGGTGGCCACATTCCCTAGGCAGAGGGCCCTGGGCTGTGTAAGAAAGCTAACTATGTGTGAGCATGTGAGCGAGCCAGCAAGAAGCATCCTTTATGATTTTTGCTTCAGTTCCAGCTTGGGTTCTTGCCCTGACTACTTATAAGCTGAAATATACCCTTTCTTTCCCTCGGTTGCATTTGGTCTGAGTATTTTAATACAAAAACTAGGATATTTTTCTCACTACATCCCATTCTCCAAGCAAGTCTAGAAGCCATATAGCTTTTCTCACTTCATGTAGTAGGAAACTGCTTGTTTGTTCTTGACTGCCCAGACTCAAAATAACCACACAGAAACTGTATTAATTAAATCACTGCTTGGCCAATAGCTTGAAAATATTGCTATCTAACTCTTACATCTAGAATTATCCAATTTCCGTTTTTATATTTTACCACGAGGTTCATGGCCTACTGGCAAGGCTCCAGCTGGCAGCTCACATCTTCCCCCTCTGGCAGCTCCATAGCTTCTCCTTGACTCTGCCTTCTTTCTCCCAGCATTCAGTTTAGTTTTACCTGCCTAGCTCCACTCTGCCAAGCCATTGGTCAAAAGCAGATTCTTTATCCATTAGCCAAAAAAGCAACACATATACAGAAGGACCTACCACACAAGTTCCAGATGGACCAAGTACCAAGAGCAATGCCCAGGCTGAGGAGGGTACAAGGCTACATTCCTTGCTTCTTTGGCTTGCCATTGCATATATTCCACCTTTCTGCCTTGGACTCCATGCTTCAGACATTGCTGACTGCATCCCTGAAGCCCCAAATATAAAAGAAAACAAAGGGACTCTCAAAAGAACAGGTCAGTGAACTTAGTCATCAACATCATTGCTCACCTGTGTCCCAATGACCTAAGGAAGCTAGGTTTTCAATTCCAATGCCACATGAAGTTAGATGCATGGATTGCATAGCCTACATGGGATGGAGGAAGAGAAGGGACCTCAAAAAATTGTTCAACCTTCATGAACACCATAGACTATCTATGAGGGTTTGCCATGCACCCTCCAGGAACATGTCAAACCATGGTATTAGAGTAGCCACTGATTGGAGGCCAGTGTCTGGAACCAACAAAGAATGGCCTATGGTTTCAGCAGATTCAGTGTGTGTCACTCACTTCATTGCTCCTGGGACATGGTAAGGGAGAAAGAGCATCATGCAGATAACATGTTGTAGAACAAAGCTGCTCCATTCATTTCAGCCAGGAATCACAGACACAGGAAGGGGCAAAAGAAAAAAAAAGACACCCTTCTAGCATACACCTCAATAACCTATCTGAGCATGATCAGAGCTCAGGCCTCTCAGTGTTTGCAGAAGGATCAAATGAATTAGAAGGTGGAGCTGTGCTTCTCATTCCCCATGCTATACAAGACCAAGTAATACATATGTAGGAAACAAGTGCTCTGGCCCTCCAGAATCCCTCACACTATTTTTATGAGTCACAAGCTAAAGATAACATCACGTATTTTATTTCCATTGTCAAGTGAACTTAAGAAAGCAGTAATGGCTTGCATAAGCCCATGTGCAGTCTTGCTACAAAGCCTTAGAGACTCTGGGGAGTGTGTGTGCACATGGGCCAGCTTGTGTACACATGCTTCAGCAGATCTCTTACATTAGAGTAGTCATTGCATCTTACTTTATTCTTCCCCAGACCTCAGCAACAGCAGGGACCTCTCTGTGTGTGGTATGAGTGTTTAGAGATGGTTTAGACCTCCCACTGAATGTCTGCTAAGCTTTTGAATGGATTAAGTTTGAGCAGCAAACACCCTTTGGTCTAGAGAGGATATCGCACAAGTAAAAGATTGTCACATGACACTATGGATACTGTGCTGTTTTTCTTCTCCCTAAAGCCCTTGAAAATCTAGTTACAAGTGAACACACACCCTCACGCTTAATTGATGCTCACCCGTGTCTCTAGCGAAGTGAAAGTATTTTTTTGAAACCTGCAAGGGCTCTCTAGGAGTCCTCTTATTTTCCAGTGGGCCCTTTGCTCTTGTGTTCCGACCTGCATTGTGCTCAGTTCTGACTGGAAGAGATTGCCTAGTCCCTGGGCATAGTCAGAGGAGGCACTTGGCTGATTTATAACAGCCAGGATGGTAAAACATGTTTGCTTAGAGCATTGTGTCCAGTTTCTCGTCTCCAATTTCAGAAAGCTAATAAGGAAATTGATTTTCTTGCAGGGCATAGGAAAGACTTATTTCTTATATGCAGCACAGAGATTAATAATTCATTAATGAGCTCTATATGTCTGTGGAGAGATCCATTTGACAATGCTAAGGTGACATTTAGAAGGCCGTCTGAGTCTTCCTTAGGCACAGAGATGATTGGCCTCTTTCCTACTGTCATTTCTCACCTCCAGAAGAAGGTCAACTGCATAGAACAGAAAGCTCAGAATGACAGTCACATGAACAAAATGAACTTTGCTCTAACATCAAGACTTAATAATAGTCTCCAGACACCTAAGCCACTTCTCACTCATGTCACAGGATGACCTCTGAAGCACCACTGATCACATGGTCATTCCAAGAAACAAGGAAAAGGCAGAAAAAGGAACTCAGCCTCTCTCGATTGAGTCAGACCTTCCTGGAAGCTCATCCAAAGAGGTCTTAACCTGATCTGGCCAAAACTTGATCACCTGCTCACACCTAGCTGCAAGGGAATCCATCAAAGCAGACCTGAGCAATTGCCATCTGTATTAGTTACTTTTCCCAGTACTGTGACAAAATACTTAACAAGAAGCAGCTTAAGGTGAAATGGGCTTATTTCATCTTACAGCTCAAAGCTGGGAGAGCTAGGCAGCAGGAGCATGAGGCAGCTGGTCACATTACATCTGTCATCGGTTGTGTGTGTGCTGGTGCTCAGCTCCCTTTCTTTCTTCTTTTCATTCAGTCCAAGACCCCACCTAATGGGATGGTACTGCCCATATTCAGGGTGAGCATTTCTTCCTCAACCCAATCTAGAAACTTCTCATAGACATGTCCAGATATTTTGCTCCTTAGTGATTTTACCTCCTAATAAGCTGATAATCAATATTAATTATTTTATTATTTCTGTGCTTGAGAATGAAGGAAGAAAAGACAGTAGTGATGTTTATCACATCTCAATCTTTAACAACAGTGCCACCCTGCTCCCACTCAGCTGCTTATCTTACAAAAACCCAAAGCTCATTTTCTACATTGTGTTCCATATCTGACTTAACATGTCCTACCTTCTTTACCTCCAAATGCATCCAGAATCTGTCTGTCTTTTCTGAATTCACCTCCACAACTCTACACAACTCACCACTGTGCCCCACTGGTCCTCCACCACTCCCACCACAGTGGAGGAAATGAATCTGCCACTCTCCTGCTTGCTAAGACCCAGCAACAGTCCCTTACACTGGGAGTAAACACCTGAGCTCAGTGCACACCTGAGTTGAGACCCCATGACATCTGAATGCATGTCCTACCTCTGAACCTCAGTGGCAGCTGACTGCCAGTCCTTCCACACCCTAACCCCTTACCACCACAGGGCCTCTGAATTCACACTTTCCTCAGTTTGGGCACCATGAGCCCCTGACATTTGTGAACCATATCATTCTAGAGAGTTCTGTCTCAGTGAAGATGTCCTTCCTCACAAATGCCTCCCATCACACAGTATCTGAGTGTCAGTCTCTTCATGCCCATCTCCAGGCATCCCTTGGCCCTATGCATCTTCTCTGCCATACTAAGCCACCATGGAAATGGTGTACTTGTTGGCTGCTGAACAGTCAGACTCTACTCACTAGAACCCAGTCCAACAAAGACAGCTGCTGCCTTTAAAAAATTATTTAAAAATTTTAGCCACTTGTGAGTTTCATACAAGTATAACATATACACATATACTAATTCACCTCTAAATTCCCCCATCTTACTTTTCCCCATGTTCCACCCCCAAAAGCATTTCTTCTCAAATTAAAACATATTGTTTTTTGATAACCTCCTAAGTCCAATTGGTGTTTCACATATGTACATGTGTGTATGCCCTCCCCCACTGAAGAGTGAAATGTCTGCTAGTGGCCACACCCTTGATAAAGAGTGATTCTCTCTCCCCTAGTAACTACCAGCTGCCAATAGGTCCCACCAATGAAGGGTGTGCCTTGGAGAACACTCCTACCCCACCTCCATCAATGCCAGCCAAAATTTTGACTGGGTTGATTATGCATGGGCAACCATGGCAGCTATGAGTTCCTAAATGGGATGAGTGAAATAGCAATAGCAAGTATAACAGCCAAGCTCTCGTGCTAGGCCTGCCTGCCTGCCTGCCTGTGTGCTGCCACACTCCCCACCACAATGATAATGGATGATAATGCACTAACCTCTATAACTGTAAGACAGCCCCAATTAAATGCTTCCCCTTAAAAGAGTTGCCATGGTCATGGTGTCTCCTCACAGAAATAGAAAAGTAACTAAGATACCACCAACCATTCTCTGAGAAGAAGCAAACCACAAGAAAGACAAACCCAGGACTCAGTTAGATGCAAATTCATAGAGAGTGGGTTGTGAGAGCATCTTCCCAGACACACACTCCCTCCACAGTGGAGAAAATGAATCTGCCACTCTCCTGCTTGCTAAGACCCAGCAACAGTCCCTTACACTGGGAGTAAACACCAAGCACACAGAGCTGTTCTAGCGACTTTCTGTCCAACCCTAAAGAATCTAAGAACCAGAGCTGCTTCCACCATGATGAAATTGTACCAGACAACTTAATGAAAACTCCCCAACTCCTGCTGAGACATTAAACAGTTGATTTCCACATGGAAACCCCCTTCAGCTGTGACAACCCTATTATAAAAACTATTTCTTCTTTTTCATGGAAATGTGAAGGATGACAAAGATTAGCCAAAGAGTTTTTCCCCCAAATACAGCCTTGTCTTTGAGCTTGGCCACTCACCAGTGGAGACTCAACTATGGGTGGAGAGACAAGAATGTGCAAGATGGATTGCACTTTCACTTCCAATTATAATGAGCTATTAATTACACAGCTTGGCATTCGCTTGGATTATAAACCACTCATACAGAAAGAGAGCTATTTTTCTCTTTCCAGCTGAGTTCCCCACAGTCTACCTTCCAGCAGGAGAGATGAAGCCTCTTCTTAGAGAATTTTATATCCTGATGGCTACTTCAAAGTAAGAAAAAGGCAACATTAGCTCCCAGAGACTGAAAATAACCTACATGTGGATAATAACTTCTAGGCTGCCCACTGAGACTCTGGTCGACCTCAGATGGAAGCTGAGACCTCAAATGTCTAAAGATAACCTACTCAACATGCTTGGTATGTCAGAATTCCACACACCACTTCACAAGCTGATCAGTCATGGAGACACTGATGTCAACTGGACTAAGAATGGCCAGCACCATGTTTGAATGGGAATTTGCTCCATATTTACCTGTTAGCACCCTCCAAGGTTAAAGCCGTGTGATCATCTGGCATGAAATGAGTGGGTTGATATCTCAGGCGACTGTGTCTGAGGTCTGCCCAGCTTTTAGACTCAACTGCATTGTCAACATCTTGTTAAGGATGTCCTAGAAGCCCAAAGTCCAGCTTTAGCCAGAAGCTTCTGGAATTTCTTGCTATTCTTGTCACTGTTGTTACTGTTTGAGATAGAGTCTCACATAGCTCAGGCTGGCCTGGAACTCACTGAAACTCATGATCCTCCTGCCTCTACCTCCTCAGTGCTAGGATTGCAGTTGTGTGCCACAATATCTGATTTTATGTGGTGTTGGGGAATCTGTGAAAAATAAAATCTAAAGGTTCATTTAGAAATAAACGTACCATGAGTCATCTTAGTCTAGCTACAAATAAACAAACCACTGGGATCCTGGGAAGCCAAACACCTAACCCAACCTCTGTCAGTCTCCACCCCTGCCCCCCATAGGCACACACACACATAAACTACAAGTAAAAGACCAGTAAGACAAAAAAGGCCCAAGCAAAGCAATGTGAGACAAAAAGTCTACAAAAATACCATTATGTTCATTATGTGTCAGCTACTACTGTGGGCCGCACAGCCTATCCTAAAGTGTAGTTTATATACCCAGTGAGACTCCATTGGAGTAACTACATTTTCCTTTGCAATGGATTGTCAGTCGGGTGTAGCTTATTGGTTAGAGTTGGGGACTTGTGTCATTGTCCCCCTCTCAATACTGGGACACCTGTAATGTCCTAAAACAAACAAGGTGTAAGAGAGAAGTGGAGAGATTAGGGCTTTTGTTGAGGGGAGAAAAAGATATAGAAGCAAGAGAGGGGAAGATAGAGACTCAGGTGATGCAAAGTTGCAGCTTTCTTGTTACTCAGCTATAAAGAGGACAGAGAGGAAGCAGCCCACCTTAGGACTATGAAGACTGTTCGCGGCCTCAGTCTACCCCAGAGCGTATTCTGGGCTTTGTAAGGATGTAAAATAAACTGCCTTCAAGTCTCCAAGTCTCCAGTGCTCTTATTATGAAATGAGGGCCCAGTCTTCTGCTTGAATCAAACCCATGTGCGTGCCAGGCAAACACTCTAGGACCCGAGCTACATCCTAGCCTCACCCATAAAATTCTCAAAGGAAACTCAATTCCAACTTCCCATGGAGATCTCAAGGCCTCATGGATGAGATCGTCTCCGGCAAGAGTCCTAGGAAATAGGTTCATATTCCATGTCTGCCACTTCTTCATTCCATAAATGGCATGTGGATTTGGCTCCAAGTCGCAGAGGAAGAGGGCAGTAGGGAGCTAATGACTGTTCTTCTGGTTTTGTCTTTTTTTATTTGTTATTGTCTGTTTGTTGTTCTTGTTTTGGGGGATTGGTTTTGTTTTGTTTTGTTTGGGGTTTTCAAGACAGTGTTTCTCTGTATAGCCCTGGCTGTACTTCAACTTGATTTGTAGACCAGGCTGGCCTTGAACTCACAGAAATTCTCCTGCCTCTGCCTCTCCAGTGCTAGGATTAAAGGTGCACACCATTACACCCAGTTGTTATCTGATTTGAGAGAGCTTCACCTTCCTACATGCTAGGACAGCAGGCAAGCACCACCACACTCAGCTAGTTCCTTATTTTTTAAAATATAATTTGTTTTTTTTTGTGTGTGTATGGTATCCCTGCCATGTATATGTATGTTGGAATCTGTGCATGCATTCCCATATATGTGTGTTGGAATCTGTGCATGCATTCCTGTGTACGTGTGTTGGAATCTGTGCATGTAGTCCATGTTGCATGTTGGAATGTATATGCACATGTGTGTGAAGGCCTAAAGTTAATGCAAGAAATTTCGCTTCTTGGTTCTTCCATCTTATTTTTTGAGTCAAAATCTACTAATCAAACCCAGAGCTGGCCTTGATACATCTTCATTTCAAAAAAAAACTGTATATAAAAAAATTTAAGATCCTATCCACGCCTCATCACGTAATTAACAAGGGTGCCCCTGGGAGTTCCAGTTTGTGGGCAGGAATTATCATTTACAGTAAGACAGTCCCACCACACACACATACATGCCCTGGTATTGTCTCTCCTTTTAGGGTAATGCCATTTATAATACAGTAAAAAGGCTGCACACAATCCATTTGTATAACCACACAATTGGTTAATTAAGGAACCTGCTATTTCTGACCACGTGCACCACTGGAAATCTCCTACCATTGTAGTCGATGTCATGATGGCGCCATCTTCCACATAAATCTCTTTAATCTTCTCTGATTGCATCCTTAGGGTAAATCCCTGCAAGCAAAATGCTTAGGCAGAAGACAATTCACAGCTTTAAGGCTTCTGAGGATGGGTGTATTGGATTGTACATATATATATGCTTAAAATTTTATTATCTTCATTATTTATTTTGCTATTTATGCTATACATTTAAAATCATCATTTTATAACTTTATAAATATCAGTAAGATAGTTATGAGTTTGGAAGCTGTGATAAATTCAGTTATTATAAGATCTGGTATATTCATTAAACATGAATTTATACACACACTTAGATAAATGTTTAAATGTTTGTCTATTTTCTATCTATACATTATATGTGCATTATATTCCTGCAACACTTCTGGCAGCGGGAACAGGTCAATGGTGCAGTGTTACTTCAGAGAGTCACTGCCTTGTGCTCTGAAGCGTGGTTTTACCAAAATTTCAAAATTACAGCCCATGAAGCCATGGGACTGGTAATGTTAACACATTCACACCCTTAGTATTGTTTGGAGTCGCCAGAGTTCTGGCCATCTGTTGTGAAAGCCGTGGAGACAAATCCATCTGGAATGTCCCTCCTGGTCCCATAGAGCAGAAAGTAAATGTTTTAGCTTGATCTGATGGGATTAAGGATGACATGTTGCCTGCTGCTCACATGTCCCTGTCCCCACGACCCCCTGGGTTTTTATTAAGTGTTCCATGCACACAAAATGGCAGAAAATTCTGAATCGTGTGTCATCTGAACTGAAAGGATCCAGGTCTGATTGACACATGAAAAAATAATATTAACCCAACTAAGAAATTATGTGAGCTGAATTGAACTGCATGTCCCAAACTTCATTGCACAGTGATGGTTAGAAATAAAATGCCTAAAAGTCCTTGTCAGATAGAGGGATGGGCAAGTCAGGGACACACAAAGAAAGATGACAAGGATAGATAACAGAGCAATGCAGAGTAAGGAGGCCACAAACCAGTGATCACCCGGTGCCACTAGGACCTGACTGAGGTTGGAGTATCCTCCCCCAAGAGCCTGGGATGCAACACAGCTCTGCCTGAAGCTTCATCCCATGGTGAGGGATAATTGTCTGTATTCTGTCAATCATGTTTTAAATAAATGCTGATTGGCCAGGCAGGAAGTATAGGCGGGTCAACCAGACAGAAAGTAGAGGCAGGGCGATGAGAACAGGAAAATTCTGGGAAGAAGGAAGCCCATTCCTCCCAGTCCTCTCTCAACCACCTAAGAAGCAAGATGTGTCCTACCCTGCTGAAAAATGTACCGAGCCATGTGACTAACAGAGATAAGAATAATAGGTTAATATAAGTGATAAGAGCTAATAAGAAGCCTGAGCTAATGGGCCAATCAGTTTATATCTAATGTAGACTTCTGTGTGATTCTTTGGGACTAAATGGCTGTGGGAACTGGGCAGGAAAGAAACCCCAACAAGCAGAAGACCCTCATGTTACAATCCCAGGCCTTGGTTGACAGGGCTGTGAGCATATAGTGTCTGTTGTTTGAAGGAACCAGAAATATAGTCACCTATCATGGAAGTCTTGGGGATAAGTTAAGTGGAAAGACTTCTTTCAATCCCCTACCCCACAATCTGCCCATAAGAGCTCCTGGTAAGGATGAAACTGCCTGGCTTCCCTGTACCTTCTGAGTGCATCTCACTGTTGGTAACCTAGAAGGAGAACAGGATGAGGAAAGAGAGGGAGTCTTTTCAAGGAGCCAGAGGACCTGCACACACACATACAAAAAAAAAAAAAAAACCTGCAGTTCCTATGAAGGGCCCCCTGCACATAGTTCCCCTCCAGGTAATCCACATCCCTGCCATGTCTTCAGGTCTGTGAAAGGTACATGCTTCCCCGACACTAGCCCTAGGCACATGCAACTGGCTGTGACTTTCCTAGATGCAACCATATCTATGTAAGAAATGTTTTTACAACACCCTCCTTAATGTTGATGGGACATTCATTTCCATGGGACTTTGACTGACAGGCATTTGATGATGAGTGACAGTTACATGGACAGTGTTGTGTTATTCCATTTGCTATTAGGTATGCTCAAATGTCTCTGTGATGAAGAGCTAAAGAAAAATTACATGAGAGCAGATTTCTTTTCTCTAGAAACAGAAAGGTTCTAGCAGCCATGGAAATAGACCACTAAATCACCTGTCTATGAGAACATACCAGCTGTCGCCTCATGCTGCCCTAATGACTGCAAGATGGCTGCTGGACTACCCGCCATCATACCTGAATTCTGCATGGCAAGAAGGAATGACTCCTGTCTCTCCTAGTGTCATTCTTGGTGGTTCGTTTGGAAACCTCTAGGTCACACCCCACAGACTCAGACTAGACATCCACAGCGTTGTCATTCAGGGACATTGCATCCCTGAGCAAAGCCACACTTCTGTTGACAAAGGAGAGAGCAGGTACTTGATATCCTAGCACAATTAGCACTCTTCACCATGACCAAGAACTCATTCTTGCAACTCTCGGACCATGCGAGGCCTAAAGCACAAAGGTCTAACCAAGGCTGAGGAAGGTGTATGAGGTTATTGAATTGCTTGCCAGAACACAGCCTAGAGACCTGGGGTGGCTCCTCAAGCTCCATGCTTGATGGAACTCAAGAGGAGAGCTGTCACCTATAACCTGCTTGTGCCGTTCTAGTGCACTTCACAGCTCTCACGGCTTAGCTTGTCCCAGCTGAGTTACTGCCAAGTGTGTCCAACCTTTGACATTTCCACATCACATTGTCGTCTACAAAATTCAAACTCAAGAACTGCCCAAACAAGTAACAGGAAAAAAATATCAAGAGATTTTTAAGTAACTTTGTGATGTTGGGTTCAGCTGCACTGGTAGCCATCTTTGGTTCTGTGCAGCCCAGAGGTTAGGCATACTTGCTTGCCCCTCTCACCACAGTCCAGCCCAAACTGGCATAAGCAAGAAAGAGAAATTATTTTAGAGATAAGATGGTGGTTTAGTGTGGAACCAAGGCATAAGACTGAAAGGAACT
>NW_026067935.1:3172282-3175605 GCF_014885135.2 Alexandromys fortis
CTCTCCCTCCTTCCTCTGCTATTTGTGGATCAGATGTGAGCTCTCAGCTACTGCTTCAGCACCATGCTCCATACCATGAACCAACCCTCAGAAACTGTAGCCCCAATAACCTCTCTATATCTGTTGGTGTCCTCACAGCAATAGAAGAATGACTAAGACAGGAACTTTCGTGTCGTGAGACTGTATTTGAATTTGTTGAGTTTGCCACTGGCTTCCTCATTCATATGTGAGGTGAAAACTTGAGTAATTTCATTTGCATAATGATGTTGATAGCACTCGGAATGTAAGGATTTATGTTTTATTTATGTGTTTCTGTGTGTGTACATGAGTACAAATGTCCCCGGAGGCCAGAGGAGGACACCAGGTACTCTGGAGCTGGAGTTAAAGGAGGTTGTGAACCACCTGATGTGACTACTGGCAACCAAACGGGGGCTCTCTGCAGGAACAGTACACATTCTTAACCACTGAGCCATTTCCTCCAGCCCAGCATTTGGAATTTTAGATGTGACAAACTGTTCACCCTTTGGACTGGAGGTAGTGGGTGGGACACATAGCCCAGCATGACAGTGGGTCAACTGGTCCAGAGGCTACATCACGCACAGCCTGCATGTGACAATGATCCTGTGTGAAGATGATGGGGGAAAACAGGGCAGGGACATGACATCCTGCCTCTTACATATATATGGAGGCTCTGGGGGCAAGAATCTGCTTTTGCTGTAAAATTTTTCTCTAATGAAAATTCAGAGCTTTTTTCCATTTACAAAATTGTTAATTTTAAATTACCTCAAGCAAGAACAATTTGCAGATAGTGTGTGCGAGTGAATTTCCTCAGCCACCTTTTCATGTGTGAAAAAGAAAAAACGCTCTGTCTTGTAATACACACACAGAGAGAGAGAGAGAGAGAGAGAGAGAGAGAGAGAGAGAGAGAGACATGATATGGGATTCCTTTCTTTATGCTATGAATGTTTTATTGCCATTGGTTAATAAAGAAGCTGCTTTCAGTCGATGGCTTAACAAAATATATCCACACTGAAAGAGATACAGAGAGAGAATAGATGGAGTCAGGAAGAAGCCATGTAAATGCCACAGGAGACAGACACCTCTCCTGAAGCCTGCTCAAACTTTATCTACCGGTAGGCCACAACCTTATGGAGATGTACAGATTAATGGAGATGGGTTATTTTAGGATGTAAGAGCTATCCAATAAGAAGCTAGAGGCTAATAGGCCAAGCAGTTATTTAATTAATACAGTTTCTGTATAGTTATTTCAAGTATGGGAAGCCGGGAACGAATGAGCAGCCTCCACCAATACAGACAGACAGACAGACAGACACACACACACACACACACACACACACACACACACACTGTCTCTCTTTTTTCCAGGCTGACAATTCAAACACAGATATGCCTGAGGCCTTCCAGGCAGACACATCTAGACCTTGCATTTAAAAGCCAAAACCTTTCTTCCCCAAAGCCCTACTTTGTGATTCAGACTTTGGTGTTCAGAATAGCTACTCTTTCTGCTGACACTCAAAAGCTCCTTATCAAGTCCAAAGACAAGATCCTGACTCCAGGTGCTGGAGAGACAGCTCAGTTCAGTGATTAAGAACACAAATGCTGCTTTTGCGCAAGAAGTGAGTTCAGTTCTTAGAACCCACATTGGAACTCCAGCTCCAGTGAATCTAATGCCCTCTTCTGGCCACAATGGGCAATGCACATACACATAAATAAAAATAATAATAAATCTTTAAAAAAAATAGAAACTAACTCTGTTATCAGAATGGGCACTGCCTGCTTCAGCTCTCAACTGCTGAAAAACCTGTGAGTTTGACTTTTTCACAGTAAACCACACTCAAGTGTGAGCATACACACATGGAGAATGTACCCAAGTTAATGATGATGTCTTATCCTGCACTCACTGATGTATTAGCCTTTGTTTGGACTAACCCAGTAACTCATTAGGATGGCCTATGAGGTCTGTCCAGAGTATAATTGTATAATTCTAGTCTATATTTAACACTCACTTGTCAAAATCCATGCCCTGATATTGTCAACAGACGTGTGTGTGTGTGTGTGTGTGTGTGTGTGTGTGTGTGTGTGTGGTCCCCAGGGGCCAGAAGAGGTCATCAGATCCCCTAAAGCTGAAGTAAGTAGTTGTAAGCTGCTGAACATGGGTGTTGGGAACTGAACTCAGCTCCTCTGTAAGAGCAGTACATGATCTTCACCACCAAGCCATATCACCAGCCCCGTGAATGTCATTTTAAAAGCTGTTTTAGATTTATTTTATATTGTATGTGTGGGTATTTTCCCTGCATGTATGTCTGTGCCCTAGGAGGTCAGAAGATGTCAGATCTCCTTGAACTTTAGTTGCAGATAGTTGTAGGCCACCATGTAGGTGCTGGGAATCAAATATGAGTCCTCTACAAGAGCAGCCAGTGCTCTAAACTGCTGAGCTATCTCTCCAGCCCCATGCATTTCACTTTTTAATGTATAAGAGTGACTTTAGTAAACACTGACTGGTAGATCTCTTTGGAAAATATCTCAATGTCCCAGAACCCTCCAAACACCTACAACAAAGTGCTGACTCACTCCAGACTGCTGTGAGGACATTCAGAGGGAGCCTGTGTCTATGTGCAATCAATACACTTATTTTACTGTTTCCCTTGGCTGTGCTTCACCTGAAGCAAAGAGACATTTCACGCCACGAAAAGTCGCGTTCTCTCTTACACTGGGAGTTTTTAATTTAGGAGCGGCAAAGTTTGAGGTGCTGATCAATAGGATGCACTGGCAGAGAACCTGCAATATAAATGATCATCTGGTGGAGTAAAGGTGAGGGGTAACTTTAAAGGCTAAATTAAAGTCCAGGAAAACACTGCTCGTGACATTAAAAGTTATTCAGCAATTATACAAAGCAGGCTGCCTATAGTCAAAACCAGAATCTCAGTTCGGTATAACCCAATGGCTGCAGCTACAGCAGCAAGGTCACTCTATGCAGGCACCACGTTTTCTTCCCCAGTTACAAATTCCAACTCTTCCACTGGACCCAGGAGTTTGTAGACCCCCGCTTCCCTTGCAGCTATATGTGGCTATGGGATATGACCCAAAGTAAGAATTACCTTGAAGAGAAGGATATACCTATCTTAGTTCTTGCCTGAACTTCAGGCATAATGGAAGAATGTAGGCAGGCCCTTATATTGTGAGTTAGTAATAGCCACCTCCCCCTTTACAAGGGGGAGGAAAAGCAAGATGGAAAAGGTGTAGGTCTCTCACCCTATAGAACACTGGCTCCTCTGAGTGGAAAGAATTAATTTCTTTTTTTT
>NW_026067935.1:3175935-3176820 GCF_014885135.2 Alexandromys fortis
GTGTGTGTGCGTGTTATATGTACCTGCATGTGTGTGCTGTGAATTGAACCCAGCATCTATAGAAGAGCAGTCAATACTATTTACCACTGAGCCATCTTTCCAGCCTCTGCATCATTTCTTTTAAACAATCTCTCACTGAAAGAATAGAGCCAGTGTGGTAAGCAGTAGGCCCCAGTGACTCTCCTGTACCAGAACACTGTGCTTATAGGCACATATGACTGTTAAATAGCAATGTCCTCTGCATTGAAACATTTTATCTTGGAGAGAGGCTCTTAAGACTCAGGAAGTGAACAACTTGCAAGTCTCAAGAAGGTCCTGAAACTGAACAGACCCACAAGGCCTCTTCTTCCCCAAAATTATATAGGTAGCTAGGGCAGCTGAGGAAGATGAGATTCTCTGACCTCTTAAGCTGCCTGCACCTCTTGCAGAGAGACACCCAGGCTGGCCTTTGCAGCAAGGAATCCATGCCCTTATGTAACTCCTCACCCACACTCCTGTAAGTAACCCCAACACACTCACTGGTTCACCAAGCTGGGCCTTGCTGGGTTTTGTGCACTAGTGCACCATGGGTTCCCTATCTGAGCTGGGTAATCTGTTTTCCAGAAAAAGTCAAACAACAGTGGCCAGGTGTGGCTTTTTTCATAGATGCTGGGATCTAAACTCAGGTCCTCGGGCTCACTTAGCAGGTCTCTTACACACTGAGCCATCTCCCCAGGCCCTGTATTTTACTTTCCTGTTGTCAAACACAATGTCCCCAGAGTCTTCCTCCATGTCCCTGTGAAGTTTGTCCCTCTGGTGAGTGTTAAAAATGTTTAAACTTTTTAAATAGCACCACGGGGGGCTGGAGAATTGGTTCAGCGGTTAAGGATACTTACTGCTCTTGCA
>NW_026067935.1:3178812-3225022 GCF_014885135.2 Alexandromys fortis
TCTTTCCTTTTTCTTTTTTTCTTTTCCTGTAGAAAAGCAAAAGACCCAGGATGTGCCTTCAAAGTTGAAACGAGGACAGTACAGGTGCCGAGTCCACACACACACACACACACACACACACACACACACACACACACCATGCCTTCCAGAGTCTGGCACTTTCTTTGCCTGTGTGGCTGCATTGTTCCTCCCTAGCTGCTCCTCCTAGCTGCTCGCTTTAGCACAGGCGGTCATTCCATATCCTGTTTACGGTAGCGCAGCCCAGCTGGAATTCGGCAAGAGGGCACTGGAAACACGGAGTGCTGATGTGGGGAGATCCCATTGAAAGACCCCAGGCTGACATCCCCACACCCCAGGGACCTCCTGTCACGGTCTGGGGTCCCACCGTTGTCTGGAGTCTTGTGACTTAGTCAGCACTTGCCCTCAGTTCCCTAGGCAAGAGGGAAGAGGGCCCAGGCTGAATTCAAGGTCCTAGCCTCCATCCTGGGGGCCATCCAATCATCTTCCAGGCTTCCTGTGATGTGATACAGGTGGGCGGGACCTGCGGGCCTCTTTTGGCAAGTGTCCCTCAGCTGCACCCATGAGGAGTGACTTGTTTTGATAAAACACATTCAAAGCCTCTCTAGGGCTTATTAGCATGCCAGTCACAACCTGGGCCCCCACATGTTCATCAGGACCCCAAGATGGGCTGCAGATCAAGATCTTATCAAAAATGCTGCCAGTTCCACTCAGTTGACAGTCCTGGCTTTTCCGTTTCTTCTTTGTGAACTGGCAATGACAGGCAAAGGTCACTCTGAAGGCAGGAGAAAGGTCTGCCCTGTTGGATGCTTAAAAATTAGCTTCCAGAAGTCATAAAAGCAGTTCTCGGAAGACTTGCCCAGAGGCCCCTGAGATGCACCTCCATCACCTGCACTGAGCTGTAAGCACATCTGGGACAGAACCCTAAACTCACTTTCAGGAGTGAGCTACAAGCCCATCCGGGATGGAGCTGTAAACACTTTTGGAACTGTGTCCGCCACACATGAGAGTTGGGGGTGGAGATGCTCCTGGGGACTCAGGGATTTCAGCAGTCCAGGACTGGGTCCCATCTTTCAGCATCTACCCAGAGCTGAGTACCCAGTGGTTATTGGGACAGACGTGGGAAGCACAGACTTCAACCGTTTAATCCTCCAAGCTGGCCTCCAGCTTCCCGATGAGGCGCTGGTAAGTGTCTCTCTCCACTTGCCAGGAGTGGTATGTCCTCACGTACTCCCTTCCATTGGTCACGATTTCCTTCTCCAGCACGGGATCACTGACCAGTCTCTTTGCCAACTGAATGAACTCCTGGAAGACAAAAAGTGGATGAGAAACATGCCTGAGTGATGAGCGGAAGGGAACCTTAGGAGCTGTCTGAAAGCCTGTATCTGCACCAGTTCCCGGTCATTCTCCCATCCCATCCCCCGTCACTACCACCCCTGCCCCGCATCTGCCTCACAGTCTAAAGAAACAGTGCTTTCAATGGGATATCAGAATAGCGCAAGCACTGAGATTAAGACACACTGTGTATGTCAGGCTGGCAAGAAGGCTCAGTAGGTAAAGGTACCTGCCACCAAGGCTAAATACCTGAGTTCAATCCCCAGGACCCACCTGGTGGAAAGAGAGAACTGACTCCAATACATTGTCATTTGACCTCCATGTGTGCGCTGTGGCATGTTCACACCCACCCACCCACACACACACACAAAAAAAAAAAAATAAAAATAAAAATGTTAGTGTCTATATGTGTGTGGACACACAGATAAATATGTGTGCATGCACACACACACATGCATATGCCATATCTATAACCATATGCTCACACTGTTCTTGTGGTTTTGCAGTGAACAACTATAAGAAGCAGCATGCACACACACACACACACACACACACACACACACACACACACACCATTTGTGCCCATAAACACCTGCTGGAAACACCCAGGGAAAACCCTAGAGCTGTCAATCATGCCTCTTTCCAGTCTTCCTTAATCCAATAAGAATCATCCCTTGAGCCTATTTCTGCAGTGGGTGGTGCTTACACATAGACGCATAAGTGGGAGTGAGGGAGGGACAAGAGGGGGCAAGTGGGGAGTATGCTCTAAATGCATTAAATATATATAATTAATATATGCCAATGAAAGAACTTTTTTTTAAAATCCCATCTCCTTTCTTTGCAGTGATAGAAGCTGTGATTTCTTTGCTTTTCTTACGGCCCCAGCCAGAGACCATTGCCTCACAGTGGGTACAAAGAGCCTCATACTTGGGCACCCCTAGCGCAGAAGGGCGCTCTGGGATTCAGGGTGAAATCTGTGTTTGAGTTCCGCATTGCATTACTCAGTGTCTGCCTTCCAACATGCTAGTTCCCACCTCTGAGTTCACCCCATCACCTGTGAAGGAGCAAAGGCCACCATCCCCGCAGGCTGAGTGCCGAGCCTGGGAAGACCCTGGGTTTTTGTTTTCTCGCCTCGGCTCCTGTAGCTTCCCGTCGGACCATGTGTGTATTATTAACCGATGCATTGAGAGGCTCCTGCTGACCAAGCCTTCATTTCAAAGCCTTTCATAATTAGGACATTAAGATGAATCCTGATATCAAAGTTTGTTTAGGGAGAAGAGGGGAGTACACGTTATTTATTATGCTTGCCTGGAATTCTCAGGAGGGTTGAGGCAGGAAGCTGGCTTAAGTTCCCAAACTCCCCTTCCTGAAGTTGGCACGGAGGCTTGCACATGGCCCTCAACTGACAGCCACAGTTGCTACAGAATGTCACGCTGATGGGGCTGGGGCAATGGCTCAGTTAGGAAAGTGCTTGCCTTGTAAACATGAGGACCTGAGTTCCATCCCCAGCATCCTATATAGCAAGGGACTTCCATGTGGCGGCACACACTTTTAGTCTCAGTGCTAGAGAGGCAGAGACGGGTGGATCTCTGGGGCTCAATGGTCAGCCAGCCTAGCCTACTTGTGAATTCTAAGCCTGGCATAACAAAAAACAAGCAATCGGGTGCAGTGGGATGCAGTGTCTGGGGAACAGCAGGGAAGGTTATCCTCTGGCCTCCATATGCACCCCAGCACCGCATGCATACTTGTGCCCACAAGACACACATATACACACATACATACACACATACATACACACACACACACTCAGACTCTCATGCAAAAAGTCAAACACATTTAATTACTATTATTCTCTTACTCCCTCAGCTCAGGTAAACTCCAACCAGAAGACAGTGCCTGAGACTTTACTGTCAAGTAGGAACGTCCACAATATTCTCAAAATTATTGTTAATTAAATGTTGAATGCCTTTTATAGCTGGCAATATAAATAGCAACATTTATGTGGGTGGGATTTTATTTTTATGTACTATGTACACATTTTCTAGTAAATTGGTGCTCTTTTCACCATAAAAACATAACATATTTATTTTCACCGCGTGGCAGAACAGCATTCTTATTAAAATAATTTGAGGGGCTTAGCACTCGGGAATATTACTTTATGACATCGGCCATATCTGTGATTTATCTAATGTGAAGGATTGGGCTAAAGCGGGGACTTTTGCTTACTATCGCTACAAAATGCAGGGCAATTTTAGAGCAAAATCCTGAATGATGGGGGATAGGCTCTGATAAAGCACCCATTTACTTATTTATTTATGTATTTACTCACTCAGCAATGACGTCTGGGAAAAGAGGGTTTGAAGCAAGAAAGATTAGGAGCTAGAAATCAGATGGACCTTACAACTGCCTTAATGAGAACATGAAAAAAGATGGAAAGAAGAGAAATAGCCAGATCAAGAAGAAAGGAAGAAAGAAAGAAAGAAAGAAAGAAAGAAAGAAAGAAAGAAAGAAAGAAAGAGAAAGAAAGAAAAAAGAAAAGAAAAGAAAATCTTAGTCTTACAGTGACCATCTACTGAGCCAGGATATTGTCCCTGTGCGCAGATGAGCTACCTGCCACTCATCCATTGGATCTTGATCAAGGACTGTCTGCAAAGTTGGCTGCCACCGGCCCTCCAGCCCTTATGCAAGGGTCTTTACATTGTAGCATCTGTCACTCCTCCCTGTTGGAGTCAAGGCCCTATTTCCCCTCCCCATAACTGCAGTGGACAAGCCTGGGCTCTTGCTTTCAACAGCATGGTGTGTCAGAAATGATGCTGTTTTTGACTTGCAGGCAAAGCTTTGAAGAAAGAAACCTTAGAAGATTTTAGAAGTAAAATCTAGCTTTAGTTTCTTTTCTGCTCTCTCAAGTCTCCTTGGAAAATGATGCAGAAAGATGCTTGGGGCAGCCTCACTGAGGATGAGACACCAAGGACAGAATCAAGGCCAATGCAAGAGGAACACCATCTTGTAAGTAAGTGCTGGGTGGTTACCCAGCCCCTGCACAACTATGACACAAGTTGACTCATGGGTCTGGCAAATGGCCCCCACTGGACTAGCAGAAGTGTCTCAATGGGACCCAGCTGCTTAATCAGCCACAAACACCCCAGCCTGCAGACCAGCACTTACTTTTTCCTTCCTCTCAGATGAAATGACCACCTTCTAGTGTAATGCGGTCCAGGGAGACAACTTAGACCCAGCACCCATGGATGGCCCGATCTGTCCACACTGACTATGGGGCTGTGGCTTGCCAACCCATTTCCTTGACTCAAGGAGAGAATAACCCTGAGAGTCACTCCCAACCAGCAGGAGCCATGGCAAAGGTCAGGAGCAAGAATGCCTTTGACTGGTCCACACTCCATGGCCTCCCGTAAGTCCAGGCTATGTAGGCGATATCAGACTGCATGTCTGAAACCTACCAGGAGCCACCACACCAAACAGACCAAAAAACTATGAAGCAAGAACCCCAGAAAAACATCTGTGGAGTGCACACCTAAATCGGGGCAAAGTCATTCAGCCTGGAGCAGTCACAGGTCCCACACAGCTGTCACCCCAGAGCACACCCAAGTGCAGACTTAAACAGGTTAAGTGACTTTTGAGAGAGGTGCTCTCTCTTGGACCTATATTGCACTCTTGAAAGCCACTAGCGGAGATCAGGAAAAGGCAGAGCAGCTGCACGCACTGAGACAATTCAAATAAAAACCATGTACAAAAACCCACTGCTTCAGAGAGCTCAGAAGTGAGCGGCATTATGGATGCTTATAAATCAGCCTTGGGAAAACCATATGCCACCCATCCCCAGTGAGCAGCCAGTAGTGACTTAAGTCACTCAGAAACACAAAGGACACAGCCAACTAAATACAATGAAGGTGCAGACCAGAGCCGCCTCCAAGGTTGCAGGTGTGCAAAGCCTGGCTCAGACAACTGCAGAAAGTTGTTTGTTTTTATGTGATACAAACAAGCATTGTTTATCTTCAGATAAGACAGCTTGAAGTTTACTTTCTTTCCACATCAGACTCTGTTGCTGGTAGATACTGTATCCTTTCTTTCTTTAAACTAACTCACTGAAATTAGTAGCACATGATTTCCGGGGTCATCCACTGAGCTATGAGCAACCTCCCAGTAGCTGCAAACTCCCAGGAATGACTCTCCCTCTTCCACAGCCACAAACGGCCTATAGATTCTGAGCTAGGGCTGCAGCTTCGGGAACCCCCTACTCCATTTGTGCTGGAGTTTTGATTGGCTTGATACTGTGCAGATCTTATGCAGGTATGGCAGCTTGAACACAGAATGTCTTCTGCATCATCTTAGGCATTTGAGCACTTGCTCCCCAGGTGGTGATGCTGTTTAGGGAGGTTTAGCTGACGCAGTCTTGCTGGAGGAAGTAGATTACTGGGGGGCAGGCTTTGATATTAAAAAAAAAGACTCCACAAGCACTAATTTGCTCTCTGCTTCTTGATTACAGCCAAGGCTGCAGGCTCTCCACTTCCTCCACCTGCCCTGTGCACCATGCTGTCCACACCATTATGGACTCTAGCCCTTGAGAGCTGTGAGTCAAACATGAAATAAAACAACCTCTTTCTTCTCTAAGCTGCCTTGGCCATGATGTTTTAATCATAGCAACAGAAAACTAAGACACACATCCTGGCGAGACCATGGGTGGAACAACCCTGTCCTGCCCAGCAGGCAGCGTTCCACAGCCCTCCTCCTTAGCCAATGGCCCTGCCCTCCAGGAGCCTGGGGGCTGCTGAGATGCAGCTGGCTCCTTTACAGATAATTAAAAGAAGAAGTTCAAACCACAGGTCTGGGGTGCTATGGTGGGAACCTAGCCACTACCTGGACCAAGGAGAGCTCTTCAGCAAAGGAGCTAGCATGGGAATGGCCTTCTGTGCAGAGACCAGCCCCTGTGGGCCACAACCAGTGGATCTGGGCAGAGGAGGGCATGATGGGCACTAGGCAGGGCCCCCAGCCTGGCCTAGAAGTATATCACTCCCTGTATGTGATGGGAAGCACAGAGGGTTCTCAGATGTGCTGGGTGGAACTAAAATTTCAAATGTTTCAAACAGGTTTCTTTGGCTGCCCAGGGCCAGGAAAGGTGCTGCAATGGAAATGGCTGTTGAAATAAATAGCCCAGGTAGGACCAAGTGCTGCCTGGCTTTGGTTCTGTCTTGGAGACAAAGCCCATAGGAAACACAAGCAGAAGCACCAGGCAGGTGACTGAGCCTGCCTATAGTTCCCACCTTCCGCTCTAGTACTATCCTGCCCGTGACAGCCCAAGGGCATCCTCCAAGAGACACTTCAGACACCTGCTGATTTCCAGGGTACTCACCAGCCAGCACCTGCTCCCATAGAGCGACCCTGTTTTGCTCTGATTCAGGGATGCCATTGTATCTGCCACACACCTGGGTACCAAAGCTGTCCACCGACCTCTGTGCCTGGTGTAGGATCATGCAGTGGGATCGGCTGAGCTCTCACAGGGCACAGGCAAACTGCAAGAGTAAGGGAAGGGAACCATCCCTCTGGACCACACAACTGGCCCCTTCCCCAGGCTGCAAGTCTGTGTCCAACTCATCTTTTGTCTTAGCAATAATACTGACAAGAGCTTTTCTTGTTAGCAGGCGACTGTGCAGAAGCTGGGATGGTGGGGACACCATGGAGCTCACTGGAGAAACCATGCACCCTCTTTCCCTCATATTTTGTGACAATTCTTGACTAGAAGGATTCTCCTGATATTGCCCCTGATCCCCTGAGAGTTAGGCCCACGCTGAGCCCAGGTGATGGGTCCAGGCCTGTGCTAACCCCAGGTACAGCTTCTGTTTTCCTGAGGTATGAGCCCCATCCAGCCATACTCATCAAGCCCAGGCTCCAGGGGTCACTAGGGGTGACCAGACTGTGCCATCTGTCTCCAGCAAAGGGCAGGGGTGAGCCTCAGACAGGAAAAGTCTTGATGAAACTGGATAAGTAGGGGCTGAGAGAATTTACTGTGGGAGACTGCTAGGTGGGAAAGTGCCAGAATTCCTTCTGAAAGGAATGCAGAAGGGAGAGGGTAAAGGAGAGAGCAGAGGATGAAGGGATGGAGGAAGGGAGGGAGGATAGAGTCACAGAAGTAGAGGGAGGTGAGAGCAATGATCAGCACTTGTTTGGGGTGAGATGCGTGTGCTTACATGCATGCATGCATGAGTACATGTGTGTATATCCATTTCTGCATCTCTCCCCTGGGATTGACCACTAAGAACAGGAGATGGACTATAACAAGCCCTTTATAAGCATTAGCCACTGCCCCCACTAATATCCCAAAGTTGATTTCTCTACAGTTGTCTGAAGAGCAAATAGAAAACCTGCTAGGGAATAAGCGTGAGCCTCTTTTTGAAGAACGCAACCCTGGCAGAATATGAATCACTGCTTCTATTAAATGTCGTATGGATCTTAATTTTGAAGCTATAAAACTAAGCTATAAAAACACCCAGGAAAGTCACTGGACTCGTTTCTTCTTAAATGGAGAAATAACCAGATTGTTGAGGTAATGAGAAATCAATGCTGAGCGGGTTTGGAGAGCTTCGTTTAATTGAAATTTTCCAGAGGTGAAGTATACAAAAACAGAGATTATTCTGTGCCTACAACCATGAAATATGCTTAGTCATCAGCCTTTCAGGTGAAAAAGATAGCTATAAAGATATAAATAGAGATTAGATAGATATAAATATTAGATATAGATATATAGGCATGCGTAAACATATATAGATTTATGCATACATATATAGATATGCATATACATTAGATATAGAGAGAGATATTAGATATTAGATAGGCATAGACAGTTGAAGATACAGACATAGACAGAGAGAGATAAGTAGACACAGATGACCCAGTAGGCTCTCCTTGTAAGGTTCCCAAAGCAAACATCCTGTGATGCTTCAGTTTCTGTCACCTGGACCCAAACTAGTGTCACCTGGGGAAGAGGGACCCTCAACCGAGAAATTCTCGCCATCAGATTGGCCATCAGATTTTCTTGATTGTTGATTGATGTGGGAGGGTGCAGCCCACTATGGGTGGTGCCACTCCTGGGCAAGGTGATACTGGGTTGTATAGGAAAGCAGACTGCAGGCCAGGTGGTGATGGTGCACACCTTTAATCCCAGCGCTTGGGAGGCAGAGGTAAGGGGATCTCTGAGTTTGAAGCCAGCCTGGTCTACAGAGTGAGTTACAGGACAGCTAAGGATACACAGAGAAACCCTGTCTCGGAAAAGAAGAAAGGAAGGAAGGAAGGAAAAGAAGAAGAGAGGGAGGGAGGGAGGGAGGGAGGGAAGGAAGGAGGGAAGGAGGGAAGGAGGGAAGGAGGGAAGGAAAGCAGACTGAGCAAACCATGGGGACAAACCAGTAAGCAGTGGCCCTCTATGGTTCCTGTTTTGGCTCCTCCGTGGGTTACTGCTCTGAATTCCATCGATGACGGACTGTTACTGGGATGTGTAAGCCACATAAAACCTTTTCCTCCCCAGATTGATTTTGGCCGTGGCGCTTACCATGGCAATCAAAAACAAACTAATACAATCCTTTCCTTCCAGATTCCTCTCTATGCTCCCACAGGTAGCTGTCACAGGGATAAGGATGCGTGTTAGGGGGAGTACAGGTTTTGGTTTTCCCATTCTTATCAAGGAACAAGGGCTTAGGGGCAGGTCCTGTCTCAGGTGCTAGAGAACCACATAATGCAGAGGCCCAAATCCCAAAAGTGGGAATCCAAATCGTCTCCATTTCTCGACGGCAGAAATCACCCTGGAAGGCTGGCACTCTAAAGGGGTGGAGAAGAAGGTTGGAGACAGAAAGGCAGACACAAAACCAATGACGGAGTGCCCCGTTTCACACAGCTGTCACCGAGGATGAACTTCTGATCCTCCCAAATGCTGGATTTGTAGACACACACCACTATGTCCTGTTTCATGCATTGCTAGTACCTAAATCCACAGTTTCATGTGTGCTAGGCTGACAACCTACTAACTGAACCGCATCCCAACGTCTAAAATGATCCTCTTTCTAGAGGTCAATACAGCCACACACCCAGCTATGCTACATGGTCCATGGGTTGCCCTTGCCCTCCTCCTCCCTCAAGTTTCCATGGTGCCTGGCCAAATTCAATTTTTCTGTTCCCCAAACCAAGGCCCCTTTCTTCTGCTGCCTGTCCACTGGAGCTACTCTGAGCTCCCAGACTCTGCCCAAGGTTCCTGGCCATGTACCCCACCCCCTTACCCAGCCTCTACCTTCCCAATCTCTTTGAACTCTTCAGCCCTTCATCTCCAGCCCTACATGGAGAGATCAAGTTTCTTTATGTTCCCAATTAAGAAATAACAGCTAACGCAGAATGAGTAACTATATTTAGCCTGGATTCAAAGACCATTTTTGCGTACGCATTATTTATGTCCTATGCATTTCATATACATATTTTAACGCCCAGAGCTGGTGGTCTGGCAGAACAGTTCTTCTTAATAAATGAAATGCTGATTCTCATACATATTTGAATGCATATTTGAAATCACATTTGCCCTCCCTACAGCCAACCAGTGAGTGGCTAAAGTCTGAGTTCCACGGTGGTTGAGATGAATACAATGCCAGCCTTAAGTTCCTTAAAATTTGCATTATTTGTTTTTAAAGCATCCTATTCCGCCACACACCAGATAATGTCTGGTGGAGATGACGGGGGCAACAAAGTACGGGCAACATCCGTGTCTGGAACACCGTTTCAGAGTGTGAAGAATCGCAGCTCTCCCCGCCTAGAACAGGGAAGGCCTGCTGTTCTAAACATCCTCGCTAAAGCCAACGCGAAGACGCTGAGTTGAAACACATCTGCAAGTAAGTTCTGTAGTCGGGGTGCGGGGGTGGGGCTGTGTCTATGGCTCGTGGGGGCTGAGAGGGTTGACCTGAGAGGACCTGAACACAAGAGAGGCACAAGAGAGGCAGGGAGCTGTGCCTCCAGACCCCCGATGCACACAGCATCACAAGGCACCAGAAAGCCAGAGTCCCTTCTCTTCTGCTCCACCCTGCCCCAGACAACCATTTAAAAGAACACCTTTAAAAAAACATCTGGTTTTATTTATTTATTTATTTATTTATTTATTTATTTGTCTATTTGCTTGTTTATGTGAGGTTAGCCATGTTTTGCTTTTTTAGGCAAGGTGTCCTATAGCTCAGGCTGGTCTTGAACTAGTGCTATAGCAGGGGTTTGACCTTGAACTTCTGATCCTCCTTCTGAATGCTCTGTGACCGGTGTGCACTGCCAAGCCTGGCTTATGCATGCCAAGCAAGTCACTCAGCCACTGAGCTACAACAGTCAGGTCAGAGGTACCTGGATTTCTAAATGCTGCCTGTCCTTCCAGGGTGAGAACAGAAACCACAGAACTTGCCGGGCACCTTGGTGCACAGCAGGAGCTGAGAGGCTTGCGAGGAACCCAAATTTATGGCTATCCTTCATACAGACAAACAGAAATGGCACCAATGAGGCCAGTGTGGGGAAAGGACTCTCTTTACCTGAGGGGTTGTGAACAGCAGTCCCGTGACTCCGTGCTCTACCACAGCCGAGTTCCCAGGGATGTTCCTAGCCAGCACGGGAACTTCCAAATCCATCGCCTGGGAAGGTGGGAGGACAGAAGACGGGGGTTGTCACTCAAGAGTCAGACAAGGGGGCTGGAAGCTTGCTCAGGTGGTAAAGTGTTTGCCATGCGAGCATTAGGACCCCAGTTCGATCCCCGAGGCATCGTGTTAAACACATAACCACGCATGGCGGTGCATATCTATAATCTCAATCCCAGGTGTGGAGCTGGGGACCTGCAAGACAAGGGGATCCCTGGAGCTTACTGGCTAGCTGGTCTAGCCTCATTGTTAGACTCCAGGTTATGAAAGATTCTAGCTCAGAAAAACTAAAGTGGATGCGACTGAAGAGATGGTTCAGGGGTTACATGTGCTTGCTGCTTTTGCAGAAGATTGGAGTTCAGGTCCCGGCACCCAAGCTGGACTCTAGATCTGGGGATACAACCCCCTCTTCAGGTCACCATGGCCACTCCCACACATGTACACATATCCCCACATAAACACATAGGAGTATACATATTGGAAAGTAAAAATAAATCTTTTTTATTAAATGGCAAATTCTAAGCACAGACAAGCTCCGAGAATATGAACACACTGAGAAGCTGGTCCCAGTAGCACTGCAGCTGGCAAGGCCCTGCGCTAGACGTGTTTGGAAATGGGCATCCTCCTCCCATCCAGAGCAAATCCGCAGAGTGAGCAGGGAAAGACAGAGGAGGGGGTGAGCTTGGCGCTCGGGATAGACACACAAATATCAGAACACAAGACCCCACAGCCTCCCTCCAGAAACAGGCTCACCTGACCTCCCTAAACCAGCTCAACCTCCTCTTATGGGGTGGACGGAAGGCCCTATATGGCTCTTTCAAAATCTCTGCAGCCAGCCCCCCACCCTTATCAGAGCTATCTGGGGTTTATAGAAACAGTCCTTATGTTTCATGGCTGAGAAGTCATGAGAAACACCCAGACTTTGGGGACACACAGCTCACCTGCGTGTGTCTGGGGGGGGGGGGGCTTGCTCGTCAATTCTGGGTCACACCTGATAAACACTTCCCTCTCTGTATGTTCTCAAAGAGGGGTTTGCTTTGCTTGGATTCTGGTGACATGCATGACCGTCCTGAGGGATCACTGGTAGTGTGGGGAAATGACTGAAGACATAGGTCACACAGACGCACAGAACCGTGCAGAGGGTGTTTTAGGTGGGTGTTGGCCAGCAGCTGATGATACGGTTTTTCTACACCAAAGACTATACAGCCCCTTGCAAAAGTCCTCATCTCCTGCAGCATGCACATCCCAAATAAATGCCCTCAGCACATCTTTCCAGTTCTGACGCTCTCTCCCTCTCTGCCTCCCTCTCTCCATCCCATCCTCCCTCCCTCCTCCTCTCACACACTCTGACACAAAACGGCACAAGCATCTTGAAACCCTCTTCCAGGGTCCTTCAAGGTTCTCCAATCACCAGAGCCAGCGCTACCCGCTAAGGTCAAGCATTCTCCTCCTTGCTCTTAGCTTTTGAGCACAGCCCTCCTTTCACCCAGGGGGCAAAACCTGACCCAGAAGGTACGGTGTACGTCTGTGTACGACTGTATCTATGTTGGTGCTCCAAACAGGAACACCAGGAAATGAAGACCATCTTTCACATCCTTTGTGTGTGGAGGGGTACGTACGGGTGTGTAGAAGACAGAGGAAAGCGTGAAGTGGTTTTCCTCAGGAACTGTATCCCTCGTTGTTTTGAGACGGCATCTCTCACTGGCCTGGAGCTCACAGATTCTATTAGGCTGACTGTCCAGTGAGCCCGGGGGGGGGGGGTCTGCCTGTCTCCACTCTCCTCTGTCCCCAGCCCTGGGATAACACTTACAAGCAACCATGCTGGCTTTCCCTGTGTGTCCCGGGGATTGACCTTAGTGGGTAGTGCCAGGTTTAGTGATTGGAGGATCTTGAAGGACCCTGGAAGAGCGTTTCAAAACACTTGTGCCGTTTTGGTATCAGAGTGTGTGAGAGAGGAAGAGGGAAGGAAGGAGGGAGAGAGGGACAGAGAGAGCAAATACTTTACTGACTGAACCTTCTCCCCATCCCCTTCCTTTTAGGTAATTCTATGTGGGGCTCAAATCCACAATCTGCATAAATGGGAAATGCCTGGCAGGTTTTTAGCAATAACCAACCATCCAGTCGCTGAGCATCCGGCCGAGATTTGGTTTTTTTGAGTTTTCAGTGAGAGGCCTGCTTTTAGGCAAGGGGCATGTGTACTTGCCGGCACAGGAAAGCAGATTCAGAAAAGTCAAAAGGTCACCTCCCTGACCAGTTGATGGCACATGCTCTATGATTAACTACCCTGGCCATCTGAAGTAATTCTGACGAGAAAGACACGCTTATCCCTCCCGCTAAAATCAACCTCATTGAGAGCCCTCCGCCCAAAGGTTATTTTGACTTCTCAAAGGAACGCCGGCCAGCACCATCAACATTTCCAGGACATCAGGATTGCTAACAGCTGCCTTTTCTGTGAGTTAAGCGGAGGCTGAGAGCAATTCCTCTGCAGGAAAAGCTGGTATGCAGCTTAGAAAACCACTCAGCAGACTCCAGGCTTACGGCCTCTTCTTAAGAAATAGCAAGGGGGAAAACGTGTATTTACATACAGGAGAGCAACTGGCACCTGCTCTCCACTGGTTTCAAAGGTAGTTGCTGAGGGGACAGACTGCCGAGGCTGACACTTATCACAGGGCACAGGGAGAGCTGGCTTCTTGGCCAGACACAGAGATGACACAAAGCCATGTCACATACTTTCAGAGCAGTGGATGCAAATTCACACCAACCTGGGGTGGATTACAGCCACCTGCAATTCCAGCGCCAGGGTATCTGGACGCCCCCTTCTGGTCTTCTTCAGCCACTGCACTCACTTGCATATCTTTTTTTAAAAAAAGCAGAGAAGAGAAAGAAGAATAATCCAGTACCCCATCCTCAGCATCTGAGCTGCACCTACCTCCAGGATGGCGGCTGACATGCCCTCGGAGACTGAGCTGTTGACCAGCGCGAAGCAGCTCTTCACCACCGCGTGCAGGTCTTCCTGACACATCTCCCGGATCAGCCGCACCCCTGCAGCCCTGAAAGAACAGAGCAGGGTTGGCATGGTTGTTTCAGCCTGGCTCACTGTCCCACTCAAATTTATGTGAACAATTGAGACTGGGTCCCTTGTTCCTAGCAGAAAAAAAAATGCAATTTAAAAGATACATTGATCAGTTATCTCCAAAGAGTCTATAGACATCAGCCAAAAACAAGTCAGCTCCTTAAATTCTTCCAAATCTTTGTTAAGATTTTTTTAAATTATTTTTGAGACAAGGTTTTTCTGCAGTTTTGGAGTCTGTCCTGGCACTTGTTCTGTAGAACAGGCTGGCCTTGAACTCACGGAGATCCACCTGCCTCTGCCTCCTGAGTGCTGGCATTAAAGACAGGTGCTACCACAGCCCAGCTGATTAATTGATTAATTGATTGATTGATTTGATTTGATTTTTTTAAGGCAGGTTTTCTCTGTAGCTTTGGGGTCTGTCCTGGAACTAGCTCTTATAAACCAGGCTGGTCTCAAACTCACAGAGATTCGCCTGCCTCTGCCTCCTGAATGCTGGGATTAAAGGCGTGCGCCACCACAGCCCGGCTGATTTACAAATATCAGTGTTTGCCTGTCATTTTGCATGTGAACCATGTGACTACAGTGTTCACAGAGGCCAGAAGAGGGCATCAGATCCTCTGGAACTGGAATTATAGGTGATTGTGAGTCACACTATGGATGTTGGGAACTGAACCTGGGTCCTCTACATGAGCAGCCAGTACTCTGAACCAACTGAGCCTTCATCTGTCCCTAAATCTTTGTTATTTTACATTGGTTTTTTTGTTGTTGTTGTTGTTGTTATTATTTGTTTTTGTTTTTTTGTCAGTGTCATCAGTATCAAGTGATCTTCACTAAGCCAGGCATGGAGGCACATACCTAGAACCCCACCATGTAGGAGGCTTCTGATTCCAGTCCAGCCTGGGATATGCAGTGAGACAAAATGGTTTGCTCTGGCCTTTCCGCAGATGACTAGGGAGGTCGGGCATCTTACACTTCGAGTGCATCCATTTATTTGCCTGTACCTTGAGGCCCAAAGCATGACCTTGAGGGATCATAGGGAACTTTAAAGGATGCAGAACTGGCAACCCACTTAGAGCAGAGTCTACCATGGGCAAGGTGGGACTCGTGAACCACTCTGCCATTCACCATTCCTAGTGTGCAAGACGCCACCTGCCTGCCATGCCTACCTCCTCACCCGGTCTTTCACTTCCCTGGTAAACGCTGGATCCACCTGGAAAAAGAGAGGGACAAGAAACACTTAAAACCTCTGACCCTCGGGCTGGCACACGGCTCAGCGGATCAAGGCCCTTGCTGCAAAAGCCTGAGGACCTGGATCCAGAAACTCACAAGGTTGAAAGAGATAACTGACTCCCCAAAGTTGTCCTCTCACTTCCACACATGCGCCATGGCATGTACGCGCGCGCGCACACACACACACACACAGAGGATTTTTACATCCTGACCCTATAGGTGGACACCAGGCAGTGGAGCAGCTAACTAGCATGCATAAAGCCCCGGGTTCAATCAGTCCCCAACACTGAGTAAGCCAAGTGTGACAATGAAAACCCGCACTCTTCACACTTGGAAAGAGGCAAATGGATCAGGCATTCATCTGCTACGTGGCAAATTCCAGGCCAGCCTTGAATATTTAAAAGACCCTGCCTAGGGCTGGGGTGAACCTGATTTAAATCCGAGGCTACAGAGTATTAATGGGCTCCAAGCCCACCCAGTAGTTCAGAAAGGATAAATATAGGGGGAAAAAAAACAGAGGAACAGTCCAAGTCTAGCAGTTACACAATGAGGACAAGAACAGGAAGGAGCAGGGAGCACCTGAACTGTGTGCGCCACCTTCTGTGAGGGTTGAGTCCAGGGACACTACAGGACGTTAAAGGACAGTGGAGCAGTCCTAAGGACAGGACAATTTAAGTGCCCCATCCTTCAGAGGAAGGCTTGCTTTCTTAAACGATGCCGATGGAATCTGTCATAAAAGCAATCAAGAGGATGCAGGGGAAACCTCAGTAAGCCTCTGACAAAGTAGTTCACAGAATCAAAGTTTGTTTTTACCTAGGAGCCTTCTCAGAAATGCAGCTTGCAAATCAAGGACGCGCCCCCTCTGCCAATGAATAATGAAAATATGTTTACCCACAGGAGTGTAATTCCAGACACAAAGAGAAAGGACTAAATTGGGGAGCAACAGAAAAGAATCCAGAAAGCAGGAGCTAGCGCAGGAGTGGTGGTGCACACCTGTGTTACAGCCCTCCCCTCAGGTGTGGAGGCGGGAGGACAGAAGTTCAAGGTCAGACTGGCTCCGGAGTTCAAGGTCAGTTTGATTCGAGAGGCTGTCGAGTAGGACAGTCGTCCAGCTTGTTGATGCTTGCCACAAACCCCACACTGAGACGTCTGGCAAACTACATCAGGCAGACTGGCCCCTCAGTGTCTCCCGCCTGACTGCTAAAATGCTTTTGCAACAATAGAAAAAGCTCTCTTCAGCACAAAATTCTAGAGTCAGCAAGATGAAGATGGCTCAGTGGGTCAAGACGCTTGCCATCAAACCAGACCTGAGTTGGATCTCCAGGACCCACGTGGACCTTGGCTCATGTGCCTCCTCCAAAATAAATATGTAAATAAGTGTCTTTTTTTTTTTTTAATTAGAGCCCAGGAATGATGACATTCACCTTTAATTCCAGTACTTGGGAGGCAAAGGCAGGTGGGTGTCTCTCGTGAGAGCGAGGCAAACCTGGTCTACATAGTAAGTCATCTAGAGCTACAGAATGAGAGCCAGACTCACAGAAAAAAAAAAAGGGGGGGAAGAAGAAAAAAGAGGAAAAATAAAAAAGACTTATTTTAGGTGCGAGATGGCTCAATGACATCTGCATGCAACACATAAATAAAAAGACATCTTTTAACTTTTTTTTTTTTTTTAAATCCTAGACTTTGCTTCAAAGACACAGCAAGGGTGTGAACCCAGCTCAGGAAGGCAGGGTGCCAACAGCCCCTCCCAACACTGGCTCCAGCCGCCTGTGAGGAAAGTAAATCCAATTCCTGTTCTCATTGTGTTCTCATTTCCGCGTTGCCAATAGCCATCGTGAATTACAAGCATGCTGGCTAGCTGCAAGCAAACGCCAGGGCGGCCACTTCTAATGGCAGGTGATAGACTGCCTTCTCCCAGGAACTCGGTTTCACTTTCTCCTGAGAGAAGTGCTATATGGTGGTGCGCCTTGGATCCTTGAGACTGCTCAGATGCTTGCCCAGGATCCCAAAGGGCTGTTGTCCCTGTTAGGGTTGCTGATGTCCCTGGGGCCACTACATGCCTAGGAATCTGAAGGGCTACATCATATCAAACATGAATGCGTAAGAATTTGTAATTATTCCTAGGAAGATCTGTGCAGAGAGAGGCTCATAGTTACGAACAGCAAATCACTGCTATTTCGGCTCTTAATAATTAATACTCTGTAGCCACATAGGCTAGAAGAAAATGTGCCAAGTCCTTTAGAGTTGTTAAATTGGTTCTAGCAACAATGTTACTACCAAACACTTCCACCCAGGAGGACTGAGAGAAGTTGTGTAACTAACTTCACCAGGGTCCCAGAGCAGGAAAGCTATTGGACCAATGTTTCCACCTGGGCAGATTGCAAGTCAAGCAATCCTAGAAAGTTTGAGGGACAGAGGCTGGAGAGATGGCTCAGTTGGTAAATGATTGCCTTGTAACCATGAAGACCTCAGTTCAATCCCCAGAACCCACATTTTAAAAAGCCAGGTGTCAGGGCTGGAGAGATGGCTTTAGTGGCGAATAGCACTTGTTGCCCTTACAGAAGAATGGGTTCCCGGCATTCATACTGGGTAACACTCAAAACCATCATCTGTAACTCCAGTTCCATGGGATCTGGGCACTGTCTTCTGGCTCCCATGAACCCCTACGCTCAAGTGGTGATGATGTATCTTCACACACACACACACACACACACACACACACACACATACATACAGAGAGAGACTGAGATTTATATGTGTATGTATGTATGCATGTATGTATGTATAATTTAAACCTTAAAAATCAAGGTATTATAGTGTATGCTCATAATTCTAGCTTGGGGGATAGGGAGTAGAAGATACTTGACCCTTCCTGAAGAGTCTGCTTAGCCAGATCTCTGAGCCCCAGAACCATTAAAGATTCTGTATCAAAACAAAAGGTGGATGGCCCTCCATAGGAATGTGCACTAATTCAAGCACACATGCGGCTGGACACACACACAGAGTAAAGGCCCATGAAATTCCTGCCACCTTCCTCACTATTCCCCCTCTGGCCAACCTGTGTCCCAGCCTCCAGGATACAGTATCTCTGAAATGCTTTTAATCCCTGTTACTACCCAGACTAGAAGCACGACCACCTCCCCAACTATCCTGCTACCTGCCACGGAGGATCTCCATCTATAATAGCTCTGCCTCTTTCTTCTGCACCTCTGTCTCCTTTCCTGGATCCCATGCAGTGACTAGAACATCCCATGCATGAGAACTCCTTTGCCACTTCCCATTCTCGAGGCCTCAGGCTCCAAGTATCCTAAGCAACTAGATCTTATTACAACCCTCGCATGAAACCCTCCTTCTGGGCTGGCCAGATGGCTCAGTGGACAACTGTGCTTGCCACCGAGCACAGTGACTTAAGTTTGATCCCTGGGACAGCCCCATCCTCCCCACCCCAGAAAGCTGTCCTTTGACCTCTAGACACATGCACCATGTCATGTACATATGTACACACACAGATAAAAATCAACAAAAAGCTGCAAGCCTTTCATTCCACATGACTTCATGTTAACGTCATATGTGGGGGGAGGGCACTTCAGCCAGGTCATCTTTGCATCTTTACGAGCATGCTTTGGCTCTCTTGATGAACGATTCGGGGGAAAGATGATTTGTCAAGCAAACAAGCTGGTGCTCTGAGACGGCTGAGATGCAAAGCCGGTGCATAGCTAAGAAGCGAAGAGCGAGCCCTAAGATGAAACCACAATCAGCGCTGGGTTTCGCTGGGTTTACTTTCCACGTCAGTTCATTTTCAAATCTCTTAGTGAAGCCGAGTGGAACAAAACACGAGATAAAGAGCCAAGGAAGAGGGGATGCTGTTACTTAATGAAATTCTTAAAGGGGGAAAAAAAAACACCGAAAGCAGCAAGAGAAAAATTCTCATTTCCTCCTTCTAAGCTTGTTTATTTCCTAACAAAATATATTGTTTCAACTCTCTCGGGCTTAGAGGAAATAATCTTCACAGGAGAAGTTACCGGGCAAAGTCATTAAGCTGTCATGCCCAAAGCAAACGTTCTGGCCTCCAGCGCGCTTATCAAAGAGCCGGGAAAGGTCCTGTACAAGATGCCCTGTGAGCAGGAACACGTGCTTCTCTCAAACGGGGAAACTGAGAGATCAAAGGAGCATTATTGAAACTCCAAGCCGAGCTCAGAGCACCCTGCAGCTAGAACTGGATTTCAGCAGTCAGAGCAGGAAGGGACCATTGGCGACAAAGTTCTTTCCCTCCCTGTAGCCACAGGACACTACCCCAAGGACAAGAACTGTTCAAGTTTTCACTCATAGCGAACTGGGAGGCAGGGACTGCTGTCTCAGTCATTTCTGCTTTGCAGATGGGGAAACTGAGGCACGTGGTTAACTCAAGAGCAGCTAGGTAGCTTTCCCTGAAGTCAAAGAGAGCCATGACATCCTTCACCATACAGCCACATGGTACCTCAGCAGGCACCCGGCACCCACCTGCTACACACACATACATAATGCAGGTCAAACAGTCATATGCATAAGTGAAATAAATCTTGAAAATAAAATGTGTGTATGCATAAACAGTTTTGGATTTTGTTGTAACTGTCCTGTTCAGCCCCCATCTCATCCCGCCTGCCCATGGCTCAACCTCACTTCTCCCCCACTGAATAGGGTCTGATGGGTGGCCTCTCACATAGTGGCCCTGTCCCTATGAAATAGCAGCCTGACACTCTCCTGAGCCCTGAGCCTTGAGCCTGGAACACTAGCCAGGTCTAAGAGGCAAGGTGGGAGGGCCTCTTTTCTCCCCTTGAGTGACATTTATCACCATGGGGCGTACTGTGCTCATTTCAAGGCTCTTCAGCATCCCCCGTGATTTCTCCATTGAGCTCGTAAAATGTCCTCTGGCATGCTTTGAGCTGGGAACCTTTTATGGTACTTGTGGCAGGGGCATGTGAATAAACCTACTCAGTATCTTCACCAGAGTCTTCGGCATGATTGGGGCTACAAGGCAAAGGTAGTCACTGCCGAACTACACAGTGATTCCCCAGTAATAGCGGGGGTCTGCTTCGTGGGCCATGATCTAGCCAAGTTGATGCAACTTTGCAAAGAGGCATGGGAGATGACCTAGAAAAGCTAAATAAGTCCGGCAAGCATCCCACTTATACCAAAAGTGCTTATTGAGACGCCAGCTCTGCAGAGAGCAAAGGCAGAAATGGACCAAAAGAAAGTGCGCTCATATCGGGATCCAGACAGGAAGATTCAGGAGGCTTGGGGGTGGGGTGGGGTGGTATTAATGTATGCTGTAGCCATTAAAACAGGACATTTAATGTGTCCTGACACTTGGCCACTTGGCAAACTCACCTCATCAGCATGTGAGCCCCTAACACAACAGCAAATACTCCAAGTCAAGTACAAAATGGCTTAAATTTCCTCCTGTTCCAGACTCAGAGTGGTGATAAATTGGGTGCTTGACTGTGACCATTTTAGACGTGTGGAGGTTTTGAAATGGTAAAGAATGAGTTTGTAGAAAGAAGTCAGAAAAGAACATCTGAGAAGGACCCAACCTGAGCCAGCCCCAACCCTGGGGAATTTCATCTCAGGAGAAGCCACTGTGCAGGCTTCGGGAGGGAGTGCCACTGAACTGCCCCCAACAGATTGGCCTGTGGACAAGTCTGAGGGGTATTTTCTTGGTTGGTGATTGATGTAGGCAGGGTTCAACCCACTGTGGGTGGAATCACCCCTGGACAGGTGGGCCTAAGTCATATAGAAAAGCAAATTGAAGCCGGGCGATGGTGGCGCACACCTTTAATCCCAGCACTCAGGAGGCAGAGGCAGGCGGATCTCTGTGAGTTCGAGACCAGCCTGGTCTACAGAGCTAGTTCCAGGACAGGCTCCAAAGCCACAGAGAAACCCTGTCTCGAAAAACAAAAAAAAAAAAAAAAAAAAAAGGCAAATTGAGCAAGCCTGGAGGAGCAAGCCAATAAGCAGCGTTCCTCCATGGCCACTACTTTAGTTCCTGCCTTCCGGTTCCTGTACCGTTTGATTCCTGCCCTGGCTCCCCTTCTTGATGGATGGTGAGCTGTAAGCCACATGAACCCTTTCCCCGTCTAAATTGATTTTCCTTATGGTGTTTATCACAGGAACAGAAAACAAACTGGGGGGGGGGGGCTAGTATCAGAGAGTGGCATCTTGCCGCGACGGAGCTGACCAGGATGTTTTGGGGGAAGATTATGGAAGGATTTGGGAGCTTTGGGCTGAAGGGATGTTTGAGTCCTCAGACCTTGGTGGGCGGCTGTTGTAAAAGGCGGGAGGATAATGCTAAGAGCAGCGCAGACCTGGCTTACAGGTATCTGAGGGGAGTTTGGGAGTCTTTCAGAGACCCTATCAGGGCCATTCCTTCATGTGATGTTTTAAATTGCAAGCCTGGTTTCTGGTTTGCTGGGACTGAAAATTAAGCTGTGGTTAATGAGAGACCAGCACCATTCAGGAGGAATCTTCTAGAAGGCATTTCCTTGGGGCTGGCACACAGAAGCAGTGGTTCAGAAGGCTGCATCTCAAGCTAGCAGTCAAACTTAGTAAGGTGTATGGGGCTGGAGAGATGCCTTAGAGGTTAAGAGCACTGACTCCTCTTCCAAAGGTTCTGAGCTCAATTCCCAGCAACCACATGGTGGCTCACAAACATCTGTAGTGAGATCTGGTGCTGTATTCTGACCTGCATGTGGGTGAAATATTATATATATAACAAATAAAACTTTAAAAAAAATTTTAAAAACTTAGTAAGGTGTGGAAATCCCCTACATGGATCTGGTTTGAGGGTATAGAGGGTGAGAGGACCCTATGGCAGGCAGGGCTGGAGTCCCTTCAGAAAGGTCAGGAGGTCATTGTTGGAGTGATAGCTGCAGCTGTAGTGGAGGCTTCAGGCTTGAAGGGGTCGTGGAAAGAATCTGAGGCTTGACGCCATGGGGGCAGAGGTAGAATATCTGAAGGGAGCCCAGGAAGAAGATAACTGGTCAAGGTGCAGCCTCAATTGCATGGGTGACCCCAGGACTGAGAGGCTCAAGGAGAGAAGCTAAGCATTGGCAATGGGAGAGATCTCTAGTGAGAGTGAAGCTTTAGTTTCAGGGATGACGTCAGAATACTGGAGATGCCAGATAAAGGAGTGACCACTGGGAACAGTGACAGGTGTGGGGTGACGCTACCCTGAGCAATGCAGGACAGGCAATGTGTGCTGTGGTGGCAGAACCAGAGGGCTGGGACTATCCAAGCCCTTTGGAGCCTGGTTCATGACGGAGTCCCAGATGTCGGGCACTGAACGGCTTATACTGTTAGAGTTTGGTTTTGCTTTGGTCTGATTCTAACTATGCCCTGGTTCTCCCCTTCTGAAATAAGAAGTGTGTAACTTATTTTGGGTTTTATAGGAAGCCACCGTTAAGAGGCATTGAACTTTTAAAGTGTTGGGATTTTTCTGAAGACTGTGGGACCTCTCATGTTATACTGTGTATTAGGTCACTAGACTAACAAGAGGTCTCTTCTCACTGTGGGCTCTGACATGGCTGCACAGATTCTAGCCCTTGACTGTGCATGTATGTATGTATGTATGTATGTATGTATGTATGTATATTTTAAATTTGGCTGCACACGTAGCACTGGACAACATCTGGAAATTGTTTCTCTCCCATTAAGTGGATCCCTATGACTGAAATCAAGCCAACAGGCTTAGCAGCAAGCACCCTTCCCCACTTCACCCACGGAGCCATTTTACCAGCCCCTCCCCATCTTGGTTATCTTTATTAGCATCTCTGCCCTCATTCTAAGTAAACACAATGCTTCCCAAAGGCTGTAAGAAAACAGAGAACAGCTGTGCGTGCTGGGAAGGCCCACGGGGCGCTAGAATAAATAAGACAAATGGACGAGGCTCTGAGAAGTTGTAGAAAGTGGTCGCTAGGTTCTGGGGGCAAGTTTCTAAACCAGTGAGTGAAAGTGAGACCGGCTGATTGATGCTGTGGAGAATCCGTTTCCTCCTGGATGGAGGTGGGAGGCTTAGGAAAGACACAACAGGGCTCACTGAGCCCCCTGAGGTCCCAGAAGCAGGGAAGTGGTAACCAGGGAAGAGGAGACTCTTCAGGGGAACTATCTGCAAGTTGGGCAGGAAGCCCCAGGGATGCGTCATCACCCAGGCTGGGTGGAGGGGTTTGGTGTTGTTATTAGCCTTTGAGTCACCCATGGTCCTGCCAGTAACACCAATAATTTCCCTGGTTCACCAAGATGGACTTATATATATTGATTTTCTAGGTTTGTGGATACCCTTTCTGTCGGTGTCAGTTAGCAAACACTCCCAGCTGGCTTCTCACCACCTGGCCTAACAAAACAAGGAGATGGAAGAGGTGGCTCACACTGCACAGATGAGAATTCCACTCAGCACCACAGAGGGTTGATGCCGTAGCTCTGATAGGCTACTGCTGTGCTGTACTATAACTTGGGTGGACCCACACACGTAGCAGAGAGTCTCAGAGGCTAGAAGCCAGGATCAAGGCATCAGCAGGCTGAGCATTTCATGAGCTGCGCTTGCTGGTTCGTAGGTAGTGGCCTCTTGCTGCGTCCACACGCAATGAAAAAGTCAGGGCAACTCTCCGGGGCTTCTTCTATAAGGGCACTGATCACATTGACGAAGGCTTCCTCATTTCCTTAAAATAGCCGCCTCCCAGAGACTTCATCTTAGCACATTGCAAGACAGGATTTCAGCAGAGGAGTTTGGAGGGAGAGGTACACAGTGGGAATCCAAGAACAGAAGCCACATGAAGACAGAGTGGTAATGGCCATGCAGATCCCCTCGGGCTAGGAGCATGGAGTATACTTTGTTTTCCAAAGTGCTTGGGGCAAATAAAAGTCCATAGAGGCCAGTGGCTTGATCTGAAGCTGGGTTCCAGAGCAGTTCTGCAGTCACAGTTTGAGCAGTTAAAGGGTTCCAAAATATTTCGGACCATACATAGAGTTTGGCCTATATATTTTTAAATAAGTTTCTCTTTATATGAGCCACCAGTTTTCCCATAAGAATTATCTAATTAGTCTTTGCCACAGTAAATTAGTTTGAAGTAATTGCAATCTTTACAGTAAGTGGGCCATAAAGGTGAACAGCAGCTATAATCTTTAACTTTGATCTAACCCCCCCCCTTCTCTGACACATACACACACACACACACACACACACACACACACACACACACGGTTCTGGGAACTGAATCCAAAGCCTTGCATATACAAGTTTGACAAGTGTTCTACCTCTGAGATATGACTCAGGTGATTTTCATTTTTTAAATATTTTTACATATGCATGTTTTGCATGTATGTATGCATTGCATCACATGCGTGCAAAGCCTGAAGAGCCGGGTGAGGGTGTTGGACCCCTTGGAACTGAAGTTACAGATGTTCGTTAGCCACTTTGTGGGTGCAAGGAACTGAACCCAGGTCCTCTGGAAGAGCAGCCAGTGCTTTTAATGGCTGAGTCATCATTCCACCCCATGGTTTTCATTTTTTTAAAAATGCAAATTATGGGCCAAGGAGATAGCTCAGCAATAGAGGTGCTTACCACCAAGCCTGACACCTGAGTTCAATCCCTGGGACCCACATGGTAGAAAGACTCCCCAAGGCTGCTCTCTGACCTCTACATGTGTGCTGTAGATGCATGGCCACCCCTGCACTTGCCATATTAAACAGTAAAATATGATAAAAAGGCAAAAGTTACCTAAAGAAAAAAAATGCCTGGGTACATAGAAGAGGAACATAAACTAGTTTTAAAAAATGTATTATAAGTCAGTAAGAGAGAGACTGGAGAGCTGAGTCCACAGTGAGAGGGTGCACTGCCCTTACAGAGAACCTGAGTCCCATTCTGAGCACCCACACTGGGCACCTGACAAGCAAATGCTTTTGAATCCAGGTCTAGGGATACAATGCCCTCTGTTGGCCCCAGTAGGAACTGAACTCACACACAGGCATGCACACGCACGCTCACACACAAGCACACACACAAATAAGAAAACAAAATCAGTAGGAAAAAAGCAGCCACCAGCTAGGAATTCATAACACACGGACTCACCTCAGGACCTACAATCATCATGTAAACATTGGGCTCTTCTTGATGCCATTCTTGGGAAGAAAAGGAAAGAAAGAAAAGACTTTGAATAAAGGACCTGACGTGGCTTCAAGTCACAGCTGAGAAAACAATTCAGCTCAACTACAAATTTCTCCCCAGCATGCTTTGTGCTCTTAGGTCATTAAGCATTCACCCATGCTAACCAGGACTGATTTCACTTGGTTAGAATGCCCACGTGTGGTATTGTATGCTTTTACACGAAGATTTGTTTCTTTGGGAGCTGAAGCAATGGCTCAGCAGTTAAAAACATTTGCTACTCTTGCAGAGGATCCACATTTGGTTCCCAACACCCACATGGCAGCTCAACTCCAGTTCTGGGGTGGGGCAGTCCCACGCCCTCTTCTGGTATCCACAGGCACTGCACGCACATCATACACACACACACACACACACACACACACACACACACACACACAGAAAAATAAGGGGATCTTTATTTTTAAAATAGTGGTAGAATTTTAAACAAATCTTTTAGCTTTATAATTATTTCCAATTTTTCCGCCATCCTTCATACTCAAAGTTGCAAGTCTACACAGAGGTAGTTATCCAATAAATTACCCTTCTGGCTGTTTCCAAAGTGATGATCTAGAAATAGTTCTGCTTATGTGCCAAGAGAAAAAAAAGGAAAAGAAAGAAAGAAAAGTGGTCCCACCAGGCAAGATGGCTCGAGGTGTGATGCCAGCATTTCACTTAGGCATCTCAAGCAGGAGGACTGGGCATTCATGGCCAGTTGGGGCCATCCAGAAAGAACACAGGACCAAGCAAGGCATATCTCTATCCACAAATCCACATGACAAGGAAGGGAGACACTGGACCACATACCTGAGAACACGTCTACCAAGTACAGAGGGTCCTTCACGGGCCTGAGTCCACATATTACCAGGAACACGTACAGGTTGTCTGCATTTTGGTCAATCTCTGCAAAGTAAGAGCGGGAGCCACTTCAGTGGGGGTGGGGGAATACAGCTACGCAGCAGTAGTGACATCACTGTGCAGACCAGAGGTCCCCACGTTGGCTTTCTGACCCCTTGCATGTCCTCTGACTGCCTCGCCACACATGAGCTTCTCCAAGCATAGATAAACCCGAGTTTCACTCTCCCCGTGAAATGCAAGGTCTCTGCCGTAGAGAGGGAGGGATAGGGCCTGGGAGAGCTGCCCCAGCCACGAGTGATAGGAGTGAGCAGTCCCAGGAAGGACGTGGGCACAGTTCTAGTTGAGAAAAGTGTGAGTTCCTTGACGCAGCTAGAAAAGTGGCTTCTGGGTGAGCATGCTCACGAATTCACAGATGCACGCTAGGTATGAGCATATGTCCCCGGGAATAGGAAACACACACATCCATCTTGTCATCCTGTTGTTTTTTTCTGTATGTGCCAGCTGGATTTGTCAACTATACCTCAGAAAACTGCAACCATTCTAAAAGTAGATGTTTTTTTGTAGAGAAGGTTTTTTTTTTTTTTCTCATTTGTTTCTGTTTTGTTTCTCGTGTGTAGAGTATGAGATAGTGTCTCCTATAATAGTCCCAGCAGGCCGCAAGCTTGTTATGTAGCTGAGGAGGACCTTGAACTTCTGATCCTCCTGACTCCACTTCTTAAGTTTAGGTCTACAGTCATATACCACCATGCCCAGTTTATGCTGGGATCAACCCCAGGCCTTCCTGCAAATTAGACAAGCACTCTACCAATGGAGCTATCTGTATAGCTTTGAAAAAAAAAAAAAAAAAACAGAGAGGGAAAGGAGCTGGGGAGATGACTCAGCAGTTAAGAGCACTAGTTGCTCTTGCAGAGGACCCAGGTCCAGTTCCCAGCACCCACATGGTAGCTCACAAAGCTCACAACCATCTGTAACTTCAGTTCAAGGGGATGTGGTGCTCTGGTGCCCCCTTCTGGCCTCCATAGGTACTGCATGAATGTAGTGCCTAGACATAAATAAGGGCCAAAGAGCCACTCATATGAATAACAACAACAACAGCAATAATAATAATACAAAGAAGGCCTAGGAGTGCCAAATCTGTGGTGTAGGACCAGCAGTGAACACTACTCTTGGTGCCTCTTCTCATGACAAGTGAAGCTGACTTCCTTACCCCTGATCTCTAGATGGGGTGTGATCCTTCCTGGCCAACAAAATGCAGGAATATGTCCATCTGTGACCTTTGAACCTTGGATGTGAGAGGCCTTATCAATCCCTGGTCATCTGGCCATACTACTTTTATGGGGGGAAAAAGACTTGATAAAGAGACTCATTTTGGTAGAGTGAGGTCCCAGCCCAGAAATGACACTGTGTATCAGACACATGTGAGCAAGGAGGGGGCAGTACTGATGGGCCCGGAGCAGACAGAGGCTGCCCAGCTGAGACACAGACCACAACAGTTAACATCTACAAAAATCATGAGGAAGGGCCATCGTTGTTCAAGACCAGGAGATGTTGAGGTGTTTTATGGCAACTGGAAGATAATTGATTTGAGAGCAACTATTAATAGACTCAGCAGAAAAAGCTGGTCTAAAATATCAGGGTTTGTAGCCTTTGTAATTGGTCATAAAACCACACACGTGCAAGGCTGTCTTCCCGAGGATAGGCATTTGGCGATTTCCGTTTCATGCAAACCATTTTCTGAACTCACCTGAGTCTTAAGAATGAAAATGGATGCTGGGCGGTGGTGGCGCACGCCTTTAATCCCAGCACTCGGAAGGCAGAGGCAGGCGGATCTCTGTGAGTTTGAGGCCAGCCTGGTCTACAAGAGCTAGTTCCAGGACAGGAACCAAAAGCTACGGAGAAACCCTGTCTCGAAAAATTCCAAAAAAAAAAAAAATGAAAATGGTATATGTGTCATACATGTAGCTCAGTGCAGGAGGGACATGGCCAGCAAAGAGAATAACGAGAATGACTCTGGACAGACTCACACCGACAGGGAAGACTCCGAGCCCTGCCTTAGAAAAGCATTAAAAGCGATTCTGGGGGCTGGGCAGGCAGCTCAGGGGTAGTATGCTTGCCTTGCACACCTGAGCACCTTTTGATAACAGCACTACACTCACACTCACCCCACACTTACACACACACATACACACACACACACACACACACACATTCTAAGCCAGGTGAGATGACACATGCCTTCAATCCTAGTAAGAAGTAGCCTAAACCAGAAGGATAATGTCAAGTTTGAGGTCAGTGTAGGCTATACATCGAGTTCAAGAACCAGCATGGGCTACAGAACAACAGACAGAGAGAGAGAGAGAGAGAGAGAGAGAGAGAGAGAGAGAGAGAGAGAGAGAGAGAGAGAAATGAAGAAGGAACATATGAAAGAAGGAAAATTCAGAAAGAAGGAATATGATCAAGAAACTTCGTATGTTGGGGCCGGAGAGATAGCATGGTGGTTAAGAGTGCTTATAGCTCTTGCAGAGGACCCAAGTTTAGTTTAGCGCTCATGAGGCCACTTGTTAGGGTCTGCAACTCCAGCTCCAGAGGAGCCGATGCCCCCTGCTGGACGTCTCAAGCATTCTGCCCAACTACATGTATCCACACACAGATTTACATGCATAAATAAAAACAAAATAAAATCTTTTAAAAAAAAAAAACACGGCGAGGGAGTGGTGGCTCATGCCTTTAATCCCAGCATTGGAGAGAGAGAGGCAGGTGGAGCTCCGTGAGTTCGAGGCCGGTCTGGTCTACAAAGCGAGTTCCAGGACAGCCAGAGCTGTTACACTGTCTCAAAATAAATAAATAATAAAACATTATCTATGTATCAAAATATCATAATGTATAATGTCATATACATACAGACATTTTATGCATAATTGTTTAAAAAGTTACTACAGTCTCTGAATTGAATTTCAATTCAATATCACTAAGTTATGCTGAGGGTTTTATGCCCCCCCCATACTCTGAATTTCCTAACTAATCTTAGCAGATAAACCTTAGTGAGTGCACATTTGACTAAAGTCTGAGCCAAAAGCTAAGGAGAGAGTGTGGACGCAAGGTCGGAGAATTGGAATTCAGGCACCGGAATCCAAGGTCAGGAGTCAAGCGATTGCCTTTAATAAATGATAAGCTATCTTCCTTAATAAAATCTAAGGGGAGGAAGGGTCAGGATGAGAAGGCAGCCCAAGCCTTGATTCCCAGTGTAGAGCTGCTAATGTGTGCCTAAGCCTCAGACTGAAAGTCTGCTTGCAGCCAGAGATCAAAAGTGCCTTCCAAAAATGTGCTTATTAATTTCAAAGGAAATATAATTCTGTACCTGGGAAAAACAAGGGGGAGGCTCATTAGCTAAAGGAGAGGTTTCTCAGTCTAACACACAGGACTGTGTATTCACACACATGACCTACATGAACCAGACTGCCACATAGATGCATGTACAGCATGTGTACATAAACAGGAGTTTATATATTCAACAGGACAAGCCATCCAGCTCCAGAGTGAAACATGACTCCAATCTGCTCACACCCTTGATGTGGAGATGTGTTCAAACCCATGGGAGGAAGAAGAAGGAAAGGCAGCCAGTGGGAGAGCCATGAGGACCCCCCCAGGATGGGAATGTGGTCTCATTGAATTAGGAGAAAATTATAAGTAGGTATGCCAAACGCTGCACCAAGATGACATTCCGGGAGCTCACATAATTGCTTGGGGAGACCTGGCACCTTGTAAACACCCATGTGACTTAGGTGCTGAGGACACTCACATGGGTCACCTGCTCAGAAGAACTGCTTGAACACCCCTTGGCCCAGCTGAGAGGTAGTGGGGAAACCTAGCCTTGTACCGTCTGGGACCTGGATGACTTGGAACAACAGCCCTGGGAAGAAGCTGGACCGTGAACCTCATCCCTGATTTCCACAGGATGTTGCCTGTAAGTTATAGGAAAATATGCACCATATCGCAGCTGAGAACCCATGATGCCTGTGTGTCCCGTGCAGTGCTTACTCACAATGACGAACATACTGCGGGGGCCAGAGAGATCCCAGTGGTGAAGGGAAATGGATGTTCATACAGAGGACACGGGTCAGTTCCCACCATCCATATAGCAGTTTACAACTACCAGAAACTCCAGTTCCAGTGGATCTGATGCTCTCCTCTGGCCTCTGCGGGCACCAGGCGTGCACATGGTACCATATCCACACAAAGAATATGTACACACGTAAATAAAAATCAATTTTAAAAAACCTAAAAGTACACACACACGTCAGACTTCAGGTGGATGATGATAGAATTCCTCGTCCTTGAAACAGGGTTCCTACAAGGCCACATCTTGCTGGACCTTGCTTGACCATCTGTTGGGAGAGCCGGTATCACCTGAGCAGGCAAGTCTGGGAGGCAGGGACTTCAGGAAGGAAATGTGAGCTATGCCATGCAATTCTTTCTGCCCTTTGTCCCCTTCTGGAAGGAGTCTGCCCCCAGCTGTGTGCACCAATAAACACAGTCCTGTCCATTGAAAGGATAGACTCCTGTCTCCTTCTGGCTCCTGTCTCTTTCAGCTGCCTCAGCAACCTAATAGATGAGACTACAGAACAATTAGTAGGGGGTTTGTCTAGCTTGGAGGAAGCCCTGCACCCACTCACCAGCAGGGTATAAACTAGGTATGACAATGCTTACCCACAAGATTAGCACTCCTAGCAATGTAAGGCCATCCTGGTCTATATAAGACCCTGTCTCAAAAATAAGTTATTTAAATGAAAATAAATAAAATAAAAAAAAATGTATACTTCAGACTGACTACGGGCAAGGTGCCTTGATGTTTGCTATTCAGCAAAGTGCACACCCCCCAACTCTCTAAATTGATTTTGAGCCTCCTGCCCCAGAAGACCCTGGAGGGAGCCGGAGTTAATCCTATATCCGTTGCGCCTCTCAAATCTTTTTCCTCGGCTGGAGATTAAATGTAATGAGAATTCAGGAAACTAAATTAGAGAATGACAGACGAGGGCATTCCATGCCTGCTCTTCTTCTGGAAATAAAAAAGGTGGGAGGAGAGGGGAGGAAGAAAGAAAGAAAATTCAGAGAAGAACCTGGCATGTCCTGCCCGCAGAGAGAAAGCTCATTTTCAGACAGAGGAACACTCAAACCAAAAAAAAAAAAAAAAAAAAAAAAAAAAAAAAAAAAAAAAAAAAACGGAACCACAGAACCAAGGACTGGAGTCCAGCACTCTTGGAAGTGGACTCTGTCTAGTGTAGAGGTTCTCAACTTGTGGGTCACAACCCCTTTGGCAAGCCTCTATCTCCAAAAAGTATTTACATTACAACTAATTACAGTAGCAAAAATGACAGTTATAAAGTATGATCAGAAACGATTTTAAGGTTGGGGGAACACCACAGCATGAGGAACTGTCTTAAAAGGTTGTAGCGTTAGGAAGGTTGGGAGCCACTGGTCTAGTGAGTGACCTGGCAGGCACCCTCCAGCCCTTGGTGGCTTTAAGGGAAAGTGTTGTGGTTTGTCCTTAGCTTTTAAAAGGAAACAGAAAGATATGGGCCTGCCGAGGCTCGGGGAAAGCAGGTGCTACCTAAAAAGCTCGAATGACTTTTGTTCGCTGTTTAAGTCGGAGCTGTGGCTCCAGCCTGCTCACGTCCTCCCACACTGGGTTAGGCAGAGGGCAGGTGTGAACCCAGCCCTGGCAGGTACGCAGGTGTGTGTGTATTTAACATAGCCCAGGGGCCAGCGGAATGGTATTTTTAGCTTTGAAACAAAATACGCCTTTCTTTTTCTTCTTCTCGGTGGTCTAGCATCCATTTCCAGTGACAGACGAAAGCCGGGGCTGTCTGATGCCACGTGAGAACAGCTGGGAGAGCCAAATGCCAGTCACTGCAGCTTCCTGCCCCCCATGTCAACGCTTCTTCCATCATTGGCTTTGTTTCTCAAAGGCAGGATCTGGCGTAGCCCTAGCCAGTCTGGAATGAGCTGTCTAGCCCAGGCTAGGGTTGAGTTTGTGAGGAACCTCCTGCCCTTGCTTCTGGAGGGGTGAGATTATGGGTGCGGGCCACGGTACCCTGCCTTGGCACCTCTCCTATCCCTCAACTGTAAGTGTGAGAAGGGTGGTGTGCTGACGGAAGTGTAGATTTTAGAAAAAGTATCTTGATTCACGGCTGCATAAAGAATGGAGATCCAGTAGCACCATCATCCCATAGCAAAACCAAGTGGGTTTTCTTGGAAATGGACAGGGAGTGGGCTTTAGGATGTTAGGGTCTCCATCGCGTAGAAAAACAAACAGGGTTGGAGGGATGGTGGGAGGAGAGTGAGCCATGGTGGCACACAGGCGGTGGTGGCACACGCCTTTAATCCCAGCACTCGGGAGGCAGAGACAGGTGAACCTCTGTGAGTTCGAGGCCAGCCTGGCTACAAGAGCTAGTTCCAGGACAGCTAGGATGTTACACAGAGAAGCCCTGTCTCAAAAAACAAAAACAGAAACAAACAAAAAAAAAATGCATCAGATATACAGGTGGTACATGCCTTTGATTTTGGCACTTGGGATGCAGAGAGAGGTGGATCTCTGTGAGGTTAAGGCCAGTCTAGTCTACAGAACGACTTCCAGGACAACCAGGGCTGTTACACGGAGAAACTCGGTCTCAAAAAAACAAACAAACAAACAAAAACTAGTATCAGATGTCTAAGGAGCAAGCTATAAACTTTGGTAACTCACCAACATAGATGGTCGTGTGAGGTCCTGCTCTACCTGCCCACCCTCCATACCCAAAAAACTAGAAGAACTTAGAGGGCATTTGGTCACTAAGAGCCAATCCAAATCCTCTACATCTTCTGTTCTCATCGTCTGAGGCACAAAGAAGAAGTAGGGCACGATCTCGGGTCACACAAACTCCAGAATCCCAGTGAGACAGAGCAGGGCTAATAGACCAGTCATCCCCCAAGACCAAACTCAACAGAGACAGTCAATTGTACAAATGGGGACTCACACCTGATTGTAAAGCCCACAGAAGAATTCTAATGGCTCCTCTGATTTACTGTATTCCGCCTGCAATCAGCTACCCCAGCCACAGCCAGAGTTTCCTTGAACCCATTGATTCCAAACAGGATTTCTAACTGTTCACATTGAGATGGGACAGCAGCCAAGTCAGCCTATGGGGAAAATGCCTCCAGTGGAGTGTTTTAAAAATCCTGCCTGTTCTGTTGCTCACTCAACTGCAAGCCCAACCATCAGCCCTGAGACTAGGGGGTTTGATGAAATGCCGTTTGGAGTTCGGGAATTATGGGTCTCAGTTACGCCTCCGTCGTGTCCTATAATATATCGAAACTGAAATAACCTTAAGGCAGGCAATTTAGAGCCTGCCCCCCCCCGTCCTGAAGAATTGTACCCACATGCTGACATGAAGAAGCAATGGGGTCTCAGGGGTTCATTTGTAACGCCGAGAACAGCCACACTGCTGTCATGGGGATTGATGAACGTGCTACAGAAATTTTTTCTAATAAAATGCTTGGGATTTTTCTTTTCAAGTGAAACTAAGGCTGACGTGCAATCTGTGGTGGTTTTAGGTGAGGCTTTTGGAGAGGAAATGGGATTGGAGCGTCCTTACATCAGCTGCGGATGGGAAGCTGGTTTCAAATTTTGAATCTTGGAAGTTTGTAGTAAAGCCTATAACTTCAGCTTTCCCCTCTAGGACCCCACAGCTTAAACCCTGTAAATGTTACTAAATATAGGGCTGGGGAGATGGTTCAGTCAGTAAAGAATGGACTTGCAAATGAGGACCTACCTCATTCATCCCCAGAACCCTTTTTTTTTTTAAAAAAAAAAAAAGGTGCCAGGAGGCATATGGACGTGCACTTTTAATCCCAGTGCTGGGGAGATGGAGGCAGGAGGATTCCTGGGACTCACTGGCCAGTCATCCTGCACTACTGGAGGAGCTCCAGGTCAGTGAGAGATACTGTCTCTAACAACAAGGTGGATGGCTCCTAAGGATGACCTGAGGTTGCGCTCTGGCCTTCACACGTACCCAAGTGCACACATCTGAGTGACCATGTCACATACCCAAGTGCACACATCTGAGTGACCATGTCACGTGCCCAAGTGCACACATCTGAGTGACCATGTCACATACCCAAGTGCACACATCTGAGTGACCGTCTCACATACTCAAGTGCACACATCTGATTGACCATGTCACATGCCCAAGTGCACACATCTGAGTGACCATGTCACATGCCCAAGTGCACACATCTGAGTGACCGTCTCACATACCCAAGTGCACACATCTGAGTGACCATCACACATACCCAAGTGCACACATCTGAGTGACCGTCTCACATACCCAAGTGCACACATCTGAGTGACCATCACACATACCCAGGTGCACACATCTGAATGACCGTCTCACATACCCAAGTGCACACATCTGAATGACCATCATACATACCCAAGTGCACACATCTGAATGACCACCACACATACCCAAGTGCACACATCTGAATGACCATCACACATACCCAAGTGCACACATCTGAATGACCATCACACATACCCAAGTGCACACATCTGAGTGACCGTCTCACATACCCAAGTGCACACATCTGAATGACCATCACACATACCCAAGTGCACACATCTGAATGACCACACCCTCAAGCATCACTACATGGCATGGTCATTTCTGGGAAAAGATGTTGGCTTAGAACAGGAATTCTTGTCCTCGAATCTCATGTCAAGAGACAGCTTTACTTTTCTATCCCTCAGGACCCAGAATAACTGGGGTGGCAATCTAATTGGAAGTTTTGATCCTTAAAAAAAAATGTATACAGCAGGCCTCGTGTATGGACAGCCTGAATTTGAAAGACTTGGCACAATAAGGTTTTGTTCACGCATCATGGCTGAGCTCATTTCACACCACAAGTAGGAGCCGAAGTGGTTAAGTTTCTCTGAATTTCACACAGGCTGGAAAAAGCCCTTCCCCCACTCCACCATCAGGCTGTGTCCTGATGCCATCCTGCCAGGTGGCAGTCTTGCAAGATGCATGGAGCACCGATTAAGTGTACAATCCCACACAGAAACCAGCTGTTAGGAATGCCTCCTAAGGAAACATCCAGTGAAAGCATAAAGAAAGGAGGTCACACCACCCCCGTTACTGAAGATCTCAGCATTATAGAACAAGAAAAGCAGGGGTCCAGCAAGATAGTTCAAACAGGGCCCTAAGGGCAGATGGCAAGGGATGCTTCTGGCAAAGTCCCAGAAAGGGAGCCATGCCTTACCTGATTGTTGGAGGAAGGTGTTCCAGTTAAAGTTGACATTTGGTATCGTTGCAATTCCTGGTGGAAGGAATATTAAAGAAAATGAAGTGAAGTTCTGGTTCTTATAAATCCATTCAACCTCCCGAGCACTACAACGGAGTTTCATGAGCCCCTCGGCACAGAAATTGAGTGCACCTGTGGATGCCAGGCCTGCACCATCCTGCTGAACCAACACCTCCCTCTGGGTGGTACAGACCTTGAGCTCTTTAAAGAGACTTGGGAAAGTCTTCTAAAACATTAGCACTTAGTGGGGCGGTGGTAGTGCACGCCTTTAATCCTAGCACTCAGGAAGCAGAGGCAGGTGGATCTCTGTGAGTTCAAGTCGGCCTGGCCTACAAAGCAAGTGGGGCTGTTATATAAGGAAACCCTGTCTTGAAAACCCAAAAGCCAAAACTAAAAAGTGATGTGGGATTCCCCTGTGTATGCTGTGAATACCACTGATTAATAAAGAAGCTGCCTGGGGCCTGTGATAGGGTAGAGCAGAGCTAGATGGGGAAAACTAAACAGAATGCTGGAAGAAAGAAGACAGAAAAACCAAGCATGGGGCTTGGTGGCACTGCGTGTCTTTAATCTCAGCCCTCAGGAAACAGAGGCAAGGGGATCTCGGTGAGTTTGGAGCCAGCCTCATCTACAGAGCCAGTTTCAAGATACCCAAGAGTACACAGAGAAAAATCTATCTTGAGAAGCAAACAAGAGAAAGAAAGAAAGAAAAAAAAGAAAGGAAGGAAGGAAGGGAGAGAGAGGGAAAGAAAGAAAGAAAGAAAGAAAGAAAGAAAGAAAGGAAGGAAGGAAGGAAGGAAGGAAGGAAGGAAGGAAGAAAGAAAGAAAGAAAGAAAGAAAGAAAGAAAGAAAAAGCAAACAAGAAATAAAACACACTTGGACAGTAGAGTCTGTCTCCACTGGTGAAAAACGTGGTCATATGCATTCCTCTCAATATTTTATAATTTCCCCATCTTTTATTCTAATGTTAGAAAGCAACAGAAAGTTATCCTCTCTGCCAATTATTCTAAATATGTTTCAGAAACTATAGTATCTCATCACCCAACATTGTTTCAAAATATAGAACAAACTGGGGCCGAGGGAGGTGACTCAGTAAAAGATGCTTGCCACTGAGCCTGATTTCAATCCTTGGGATCCACATGGTGAAAAGAAAGAACAAAGTCAGGTGGTGACACACGCCTTTAATTCCAGCACTCAGGCTGAGGCAGGTGGATCTCTGAGTTGGAGGGAGGCCTGGTCTACAGAGTGAGCTCCAGGACAGCCAGGGCTACACGAGAAACCCTGTTTTGAAAAACCAACAGAAAAAGAGGGGGGAAAAGGGAGAAAAGAGAGGAGAACCAAGTCCCAAAAGTTGTCCTCTAACTTTCACGTGTGTGCAGTGGTATGAATATGAACACAAATAGGTAAAATAAATGCAATAAACTGTATATGTATTATAAATATGTTTTAATAAATTACATACACACATATATTAAAATTCTTACCTTGACTCTGGACAAAGATCTTCCCAGTAGCATGTGGCTTTTGAAAGGGAAAGAATGGGGGAAAAGTTAATTGGATGATCCAATCATTCTATGCTTTTTAGAAATCAAGATATTGAAATACCCTTTCAGAAACATCTCTAAGTCACCCACATTGACTTCTTAGGGGTACAGAGGTCCTTCCACCCTAGTGGGGTTTGCATCACTAAGAAGAATGAAGAAAGAAATGCCAGTACTGCAGCCTCATGGGGGCTGTCAGCAGGAGAGTCCCTGAGGCCCAGGAGGGCACTGGCTGCTGAAGCAGGGGAGGGTGGGGCAGTGCCATTCAACTATAGTACTTTGTCCCTAACTTAAGAAAGGTATCTCCCATCCCTTAGGACCAAGGAAGAAGAGAAGGAGGAGGGAGGAAAGGAAAGAGGATGGGGAGAGGAAAAGAAAGGGGGAGAAAGAGGTGGGAGGAAAGAAGGAGGTGGTGGGTAGAGACAAAGTGGTGGCCAGTGAGGACAGGTTGGCCCCAAGACCTGGCAGAGCCCTCAGTGTCTCCAGAATTGAGGCAGAAGCAGTGGTCCCCTCTTCTGCTCCCTCATTCCTTCTCTCCCTCTCCCTTCTTCTGTCCTTTCCCCTCCTCTCATATCTTTCCTCTTCTTCCTTCCCCTTTGGGACAAGATGCCGGCTTCTTATTCTTTGTGCCATTCCCTGGCGAAAGGGCACCAAGCCACCAGAGGGCAAAGAGTTCATCTGTCTAGGTTCTGGAGACACAAGGGGGCTAATAATCATTACATGAACAAAGGTGGGAGCTGAAGAGGGGCAGGAAATCCTCTATCCCATGGCAGAGGGGATTCGAAGATGCCAACAGCTGTGGTTGAAATACAGCTCTTGTGGAGGTGAGCTCTGGGGACCAATACTGTGTAACTTTTTATTTCATAACCTAATATTCCTTTGTTGTTGCTGTTGTTTGGTTGTTACTGTCTGAGACAGGATTTCTCTTGTGTAGCAGCCCTAGCTTTCCTGGGACTTGCTCTGTAGACCAGGCTGGCCTGGAACTCACAGAGATCCATCTGCCTCTGCCTCCCAAGTGCTGGGATTAAAGATGTGGGCCACCACTGCCCAGAGTAACCTAAATATTCCGATGAAGGCACGAAGGGACACCTGAAGCCAGAGGTCACCATTTTTGTCATGTGTACACGCACACACACACACACACACACAGGTGCACACATACATATATTGGAGAACATAGCACCACTGCTAACAGAGCAAGGTCCTGACATTGTAAGGGGTATGCACAATGGTCCTCAAACTAATTTGCCAGTTTGGAGAACAAGCCATGGTGATAAAGCCCCGCCCATCAGGCAGACATTCCATGGAATGATGGAGAGCCAGCCACAGGTCTGGCTTCCATTCCACAGGACGAGCGGCTTCCATTCCAGAACTGAGGTTCCCTTCAGTTTCGCTTTGGCCTCAGCACCACCTTTTTCATTTAGCTCTTTGAATCACTGGTCCACCAAAGCCTCCGCTGCCCTACTCGAGACGCTGTGCGGTGGGTGTCCCTGAGGGAATCCCATGAAATCCCAAACCTTTAAATAGGAAGTATTTCAAAATTTAAACCAAAAAAAAAAAATCACTTCTCAGTTAAGCACAGTGGTGTTGTCTATAATTTCATCACTTCAGAGACTAAAAACAGGAGAATGGCCTCGAGTTCAAGGGCAGCCTGGGCTACAGCGAGACCCTGTCTCAAAACAAAGCAAAACAAAATGAAAATCTCGCATTTAAAGAAGATGATAGAGAGCTTTCACAAAACAAAACACAAATAAATAAATTAAGTGAGGAGTGGACACCGGCAAGTTACCCGGTGGCACCCCAGCCCTCGATAGCTCGTAAATGCAAAAATAATAACAAGCTCAAAGGTGTGCTAGCTAAACCCACAGTGCAGGCTGTGGTCTTGGGGGACTTGGTGCTTCAGAGCAGCAACTTCCTCAGGCCTGACTTTCCTGCCCATGGCCCCTGAGCCAGACTTGTCTCCATAGACATTGTGCCATGCCCTGAGCCCAGCTTTTGCCAGGATTCCAGGCCTCTCATCTTCTGGCTCGGGGACTCTCCATATTGGAATCCATACGCAGGCGCATATTTCCACCTCAGGCTTTTGGGTTGTTTGCGTAAGATGGGACCTCCGGGAGCCGAGGCGGACCTCGAACAAGCCCGGTAGCTGAGGGTGACTTCGGATTCTGATTCTCCGCTTCTGAGTGCTTGCATTGCGGAGGCACGGAGGCACGCCACTAAGGTTTTGTGGGCTGGGGATGGAACTCCGGGTTGTGCGTGTGCTAAGGAGCATGCTCCCTACTGAACGGCATCCAAGCCTGGTTACAAATGCCTTCCGAGTCTCACCCATCGAGTGAGTGTTTTCATGGTGAGGACCTGCCTTGTTTTACAGGGTTATCTCTTGTAGCTGCAGTGTATTGCGCGGTGTATTTTCTCCTTGGCAAAAGATTTTATATGAAAAGGTGTAAGAGAAGGGGTAAATAACCTCCCTGAGAAGCGCCGATCTCTGTGTCACCCACACTGACACAGCGTGTGAACACTGTGTGTAGGGGGGACGGTTTTTTCTAAGCAAGCCGTAACTATTAGACACAGTCAATTTTTTTTTTATTTAACACATATATTTATGGAACACACTTTGTACCCTTTTGGTTTACCAACGAGGTACATTTTTTATCCTGTGAACATGTTTAGAATATGACCATAAAACTGATTGATTCCGTCGCCTTTTCCTGCTTCTCTTCCATATCCTGTGAAATTTTGTTAGTGCAAAGCTCTTCACAACCGAGACTTCAAGGAAGGGCAATTTTACAGACCTCTGTAGTGACAGTCCTATAGCAGGGGAATCAATCCAGGATTCAAGCCCAACATTTCTTTACAGGAGAGCCAGGACACATAAGCAGTCCAATTGAGCTGGGATCAGAACCTGCTAGTGGTGGGAGCTTGTTTGGACCGAGGGCAGGTGATTTCAGTCTGTGCATTTTAGTCAGCGTCACACTCTATTTGAAGAATTATCTTCGTGTCCTTTTTAGAACTTTTTTTTTTTTGAGACAAAATTTCCCTCTGTAGCCCAGGCTAACCTTGAACTCTTGATCTTCCTGCCTCAGATTCCCGAGAGCTGGGATAAAAGGCATTTACACCACACAGGACTCCTTCACACATTTTTATTGCTTGAGCTGATTGAGACCTCTGACCAGTATTTATACATTCTTCCAGGTTTCTCAGAAGTCCCATGAGAGGGGCCAGATGTACGAACTTTAGCAGAAAAGAGGTTCAGCTGCGATTTATAGTGGGAGTCAGGAGGTGAGGAAGATGGAGGGTCGCAGGAAGGAGATAGGATTGTCCTCTATCGGTGCTTATTCCCCTTTTCTCGTTTCATATGGCCTTCTGGATGTGGTCAGACACAGTCAATTTTAAGAAAGCTACAGTCAGGAGTCATTTCTGTGATTTCAAAACAAACATTGAGTCTTAGATTCTGAATCTACTACAAGAACTTTTAATGAAGTTCCCACTTGCGAAAAGTTGAATATTAAGATTAGCCTTTTTATTATATTAGCCAAAGAATGGGAGGTCTTCTTATAGCTGTGGTCCGGTCTTTCTTTTTTTTTTTTTCATTTTATTTATTTATTTACTTACTTATTTATTATTTATTTATTTATTAAAGATTTCTGTCTCTTCCCCGCCACCGCCTCCCATTTCCCTCCCCCAATCAAGTCCCCCTCCCTCGAAAGCCCAAAGAACAATCAGGGTTCCCTGCCCTGTGGGAAGTCCAAGGACCACCCACCTCCATCCAGGTCTAGTAAGGTGAGCACCCAAACTGCCTAGGCTCCCACAAAGCCAGTTTCCTTTGTCTTTTCCCTCATCTTGTGGTGCTCACTCTCAGAGACAAGCGCTGTACCACTGAGCCCTGCCTCCGCCCCCTCACCCAGTGCTATGGCAACTCCAAGCTAAGCGGCAGCTCCTCATTGGTGGATTCTAGGCAGGTGCTCTACAGCTGAGCCCAGCCCCACCCTCCTCATCCCCTCTCCCTCCCCAGCTCTCTTTTCCCTTTTAGTCTATGAAATGGATCTCTTACGGAGACTCACTTATTTCAGAGCGTGTACCTAAAAGGACGCTGGCTTTTCCTATCAAATAATTAGTCAAATCAAGTATTAAGTTCTCCCATTTATTAAAGTGGAATTTTAATACTCTCCCCCATTCCTCTTAAACTATCACACAAAGCAGCCTCGGCTCTCAACCGTTCAGGCGTTCATTAGATCCCAGAAAAACAGCCCTGGGAAGTGAGTGAACAGACACACTCACAAGTCTCTAGGCACGGCCATTTCTTCCCGTCACAGAGTTCAGCTGCCAGCTTAATTAATTTTGGGTAGAAAGGGGAACTAAAAGGGTCATCTTGACTTTTTGCGCTTGTATTAGGAAGTGTATTTCTCATGAGAATCGCAGCAAGATTGTGCTGGGATCAGCATGTCACTACACCCAACTTAATTACCTTTCTAGAAATAAAGGTGGAGAGAATGCATGCCTAAGCTTTGAACTGGCTTCTTTGCTTAAAACCACATTTAAATACATTATTTCTGTGCACATACATATTATCTCCTTGTTAAAAATGTAAGGAGGGGGATGGGGGGAGAAAAACCATGTGCCTGCAGTGCTCCAAGAGGCCAGAAGAGGGCATCAGATCTCCTGGGACAGGAGGTAGACGGTTGTAAGCTGCCACATGGGAATTGAACCTGTGTCTTCTGCAAGAGCAGCTAGTGCTCTTAACCACTGAGCCATCTCTGCAGCCTCCATAGTCTCTCTTTTGAAGCCCCAAAGTGCCAGGCATGGTGGTAGGGTAGTGGCTTCAAAACTTCTAATCCCAGGAGGCAGAGAGAGGCCCATCTCTGAGTTCAAGGCCAGTGTGTTCTACATAGTAAGTTCCAGGCTACCCAGGGCTACGTGGTGAGCCCATACTTCAGGAAAGAAAATGGAGGCAAATAAAGGAAGAGGAGAAGGAAAAGGAGAAGGACAAAAACCACAAAGCACTAGAGGAGGTCCTGTAATCTTTCTAATCTAGGATTACTGATATTTGATCACACTTAGGTAATAATTAGACAAGATTAACAAGGCTACAGCCTGAGTCAAGCCCGCTTGCAAAACAGAGAACATAAAATTAAAAACCAAAGCTGGTTTCTCCTCCGGGAAGATTAAGACTGCGCTGCTCAAAACACATTATCACCGTTCATGGTACATGAATCAAAGCCTCTCCTTCGAAATCAAAAAGAATTCCATAAACACAGCTGAGCAAGAAACCTTTATATTAGTTATACATATTTGTATTTGAAAAAAATTCAAATCAAATAAAGGTACTGGGATGAACTTTATTGGAAAACCCACCCACCAATCCTGTACAAAATGTGTATTAAAGACAACTTCACTTTCAAATTTAATAACTATCCCAGCCTCAAAGCTATGAAAGCAAGTTAATATCATCTTTTATTAGGCTTATCTCAGGACCTCCTACATCCTCATCCGGGACAAAGCCGGTGTTTTCCTTCCTTAATTTTTTTTTTAATTTTTAAGATTTATTTTTAATCATATGTACATATGAAAGTGTGTATGTGCACATGGGTGTAGGTGCCCATGGAGGCCAAAAGAGGGCATCAGATCTCCTAGAACTGGACATACGGGCAGCTGTGAGCTACTTGGTGTTGGACCTGACCTCAGATCCTCTGTGAGAGCAATACATGCTCTTAATTGCTGAGCCATCTTTGCAGTCCTCATTTTTTTTAATTTAAAAAGATTTGCTTTACACTTTTTATTTTATTTTATGTGCCTGAGTGTTTTGCCTGTGCGTATATATTTGTAGTACACGCATGCTTAAAGCCTGTCAAAAGAAGGCATTAGATCAGCTGGAACTATAAGTTAAAGATAGTTGTGAGCTGCCATGTGGGTGCTGGGAACAAAACCTGGGTTTTTGGGAGGTGGAGTAAGTGCTCTTAACCACTGAGCTATCTAGCCCCTTGATGTTTGTTGTTTGTTTGTTCAAATGCCTAGTAGTCTTGGCAAAGGACTGTCCAAGCTTAGATCTGGCTGCCCCAGGGTAATATATATATATATATATTTGGTAGCATATGTGTGTATATACATATTCATACCTATATTCATATACATATATTCTGTAGCTTATACATATCTGAGGCAGGTGTGGTTGTACATGCTTTTAATCCCAGCACCTGGGAGGCAGAGGCAAGCGCTCTCTGTAAGTTCCAGGCCAGCCTGGTGTACATGGTGGAGCATTGTTATACCCATACATTAGTGCATCTTTCAGTTCTCATGAAAGAAACATCTTTATTTCTGTAGATGGTGATTAACATGGAGACCCACAACTGCTCATGGTGCAGAGAATAAGAGACTGAAGAATACTCAACCCTGAATGGCACAGCTAGATCCCATTCCCTCTTCCCAAGGCTCAAGCATCACTGCAGAAATGGGGTGGGAAGGCTGTAAGAGCCAGAGGCAGTGGGTGACTGCAAGAAAAAAAAATTTTCTCACACAACAGGGCAGTTGCCTATGTTAGCTCACAGCAGCTGAGACAGTGTGCGTAAGACCCATGCAAGCTAAAGCCAGACAAGGTCTCAGCATGGGAGCTGGAGAGATGGCTCAGTGGTTAAGAGCACTGACTGCTCGTCCAGAGGGCCCAGGTTTAATTCCCAGCACCCACATGGTGGCTCACAACTGTCTGTAACTCCAGTTCTAGGGGATCTGATAACCTCGCATAAACATAAATGCAAGCAAAACTCAATGCACATAAAATAAAGATAAATAAGTTAAAAAATAAATCTCAGAATGGGAACAGGAAGAAGACACAAAGTCTCACCCTTAGCTGAGGGGCTTTTGGCAACTGGTGGCTCCTGGGAGAGGAAGAGGCAGCTTTCGTTTTGCATGTGGCCCCTAGGTGGTTGATGACACTTCAGGATATGTCCCATATGAAAGAGTATATGTAGAGTCAACTGGACTCAAGGGTTTTACAAAACAAAAGAGAACACAAAGTTCCTGCAGAGGACCTGGGTTCGATTCCCAGTTCTGATACAATGGCTTACAGCTTTCTGTAATTCCAGCCCCAGGAGGCCCAGGCACCAGACAAGTTTGCAGAACACAGATAGAATGCAGGGGGAAAAATGTATATATATATACATTGTGTATGTATGTATGTATGTATGTATATATAAACTTTAATTTAAAAAAAATTTCCTACATTGTATGAAACTCTCAAAAAATTAATTAAAGAAAACACTTTAAAACATCACTAAACTTTTTAAGGGTATCCACACAACTGTGCCATCCCACCACGGTCTAGACAGTCCCCAAGCCCTACCGGAGAGACTCCAGAAGAACACATACCCACTGCATCTGCGCTGTGTCCTTCATTGCCTCTGTGAAAGCCACGGCAAACCTAGTCAATGGATAGAGATAACAGTCAATTAGGCTGGAATTCAATTAACACAACTCTGAGGCAGCACTTCCCAACAACTCATGAGAGACGGACAGGGCACAGCTGCATCCGTTGTCATTACTCCCGGTCACCGCCCATTAGGCCCCGTCTCCACCCACACCAGAAAAAGATGTGGGAGGGAGATAAACTCAACGATGCTCGAAACTTTTTATTTCTCTTGTTCCTTTCTAATAATGCTAGAAAAAGCAGAGATTAAAAATCAAAGGCCAGAGCTGGAGCGATGACTGAGTAGTTAAGAATATTTACTGCTCTTCCAGAGGACCTGGATTCAGTTTCCAGCAACCACGTGGGGCAGCTCACAAGCACCTGTGTACTAACTAGCTCCTGGGTACCTGACACCCTCTCTGACACCTGCGTGCATACAGCGTGCACACTAACGTACATTTACAATTTTTTTTTAAACATCAAAAGCCAGAAAACCAAGTAGTTAATAGGTTATGAGCAGCATCCAGGGCAAGGGGCACATGACACGGGTGTGTGACCAGGGAATTCTGTGTGTGCTATACTGCCCATATCTGCCCAAGATGCCTGTATGAGAATGGGAATACCTACATCTTAAAGCCATGGAACACACACACACACACACACACACACATTCAGGTTTATATATACAAATAAATTTTAAAAAACAATAGAAGAAAAAAGTCAGTAAGTCCTAAGTGAAGCACAATTAATAAAATCTTAGAGACAGATATTGGGGTTTAACCTGAAGACCAGAAAAGAAAAGCAACAAGCCACTGGCTCTAAACCTCAAACTTGGTCCAAAAATGGTGATCCAGCCTCCCAAAAACCTCAGAATGAGACTGTGTGTGAGAGCTGTCTCCTCCTGTCTTATAGTCCTCTCTAGCTCTGGGATTAAGAGCGTGCACCACTACCACCTGGTTTCTATGGCAAACTCGTGTGGCCACTGGAATTAAAGGTGTGTGTCATCAAAGGCTGGCCAGTGTGGCTGTTTTACTTTTCTGATCTTCAGGCAAGCTTTATTTACTAAAATCCAAATGAAATGCCCCTACAGCTAAGGGGCTCCAGCATTAAAAAAATGGGGGACCTATATTTAAGGCTGTTTACAAAACCACTAAAGATCGCTCGGCAGGGAGAAACTGTCAAGTCTTATCACGGGAGTTTGATCCCCTGGGATTCCACGTGGTGGAAAGAAAGAACCAACTCCCACGTGTTGTTCCCTGACCCCCATGAGAGCTGTAGCATGCTCACACATGCGCATGCATGCACACACACACTAAATAAATGTATTTTTTTAACTATTGTTTATTTTATATGTGTGGATGTTTTGCCTGCATGAATATCTGTATACCACATGGAGCTGGTAGCAGATCTCCTGGAACTGGAGTTATGGGCAGTTGTAAATCTCCATGTAGGTGCTGAGAATCAAACCTGGGTCCTCTGAAAGAGCAGCCACCATTCTTAACCACTGAGCCATCTCTCCAGCCCTAAATAAATGTTTTTTTGTTGTTGTTTTTTCTTTTTTTTTTTTTTTTTTTTTTTTTTTTTTTTTTTTTTTTTTTT
>NW_026067935.1:3226040-3237686 GCF_014885135.2 Alexandromys fortis
TAATTAATTAATTAATTAATTAAAAAAACCAACAGGATAGCCAATCCAGTACAATAAAAGAACTTCTGGAAGCATCACAATCCCTGACTTCAAACTCTGCTACAGAGCTACAGTACTGAAAACAGCCTGGTATTGGCATAAAAACAGACAGGAGGACCAATGGAACTGAATCAAAGACCCGGATATTAATCCACACACCTTCGAACACCTGATTTTTGACAAACAAGCAAAAAATATCAAATGAAAAAAAGAAAGCTTATTTAACAAATGCTTCTGGCATAACTGAATATCAACATGTAGAAGAATGAAAATAGACCCATATCTATCACCATGCATAAAACTCAAGTCCAAATGGAGCAAAGACCTCAATATAAAGCCAGCCACACTGAACCTCAGAAGAGAAAGTGGGAAGTACACTTGAATGCATTGGCACAAGAGACCACTTCCTAAATATAACCCCAGCAGCACAGACACTGAGAGAAACAATTAATAAATGGGAGCCCCTGAAACTGAAAAGCATCTGTAAAGCAAAGGACACAGTCAACAAGACAAAATGACAGCCTACAGAATGGGAAAAGATCTTCACTAACCCCACATCAGACAGAGGTCTGATCTCCAAAATACACAAAGAACTCAAGAAATTGGTCATCAAAAGAAAAAATTATCCAATAAAAAATTGGAGTACAGACTTAAACAGAGAACTCTCAACAGAGGACTCTAAAATGGCTGAAAGACTCATAAGGGAATGCTCAACATCCTTAGTCATCAGAGAAAGGCAAATCAAAACAACTCTGAGGTTCCATTTTACACCTGTAAGAATGGCCAAGATCAAAAACACTGATGACAACTTATGCTGGAGAGGATGTGGGGTAAAGGGAACACTCCTGCATTGCTGGTGGGAATGCAAGCTGGTACAGCCTTTTTGCATGTAAGTGTAGCGATTTCTCAGAAAATTAGGAAACAACCTCCTCAAGACCCAGTAATACCACTTTTAAGTATATATCCAAAGGATGCTCAATTGTGCCACAAGGACATGTGTTCAACTATGTTCATAGCAGCATTGTTTGTCATAGCCAGAACCTGGAAACAACCTAAATACCCCTTGACCAAAGAATGGATAAGGAAAACATGATACATTTACACAATGTAATACTACACAGCAGAAAAAAATAATGACATCTTGAATTTTGCAGGAAAATGGATGGAGCTAGAAAACATTATTTTAAGTGAGGTAACCCAGACCCAGAAAGACAATTATCACATGTACTCACTCATAAGTGGTTTTTAAACATAAAGCAAAGAAAACAAGCCCAAAAATCACAATCCTAGAGAACCTAGACAACAATGAGGACCCTAAAAGAGACTCACATAGATCTAATCTACATGGGAAGTAGAAAAAGACAAGATCTCCTGAGTAAATTGGGAGCATGGGGACCTTGGGAGAGGGTTGAAGGGGAAGGGAGAGGCAGGGAGGGGATCAGAGAAAAATGTAGAACTCAATAAAAATTAATAAACAAACAAAAAAAACTGTATTGGCAACGAGAATAAGAACAGGAGCTCAAAAGTGAACTTGAGGCCAGGAGCAGACTCAAACACATCTAAGAATTTAATGCAATGGCAGAGAAGGGGTTCCATAAGTTGAAAGGGTTCCTACCTTCCTACCCAGGATATATCTGAAAAGATAAAAGACTGGGGCTGGCTGGAGAGATGGCTCAGTGGCTACGAGCACTGGCCGCTCTTCCAGACAACCTGAGTTCAATCCCTAGCACCCACATGGTGGTTTACAGCCATCTGTAACTCCAGTCCCAGACCTGAAGCCTCTTCTGCCCTTTAAGAACACTGCACACAGAGTCCACAGACACTTATGCAGAAAAATACTCATACACAAAAAATAAAAATAAAGGAAAAGAATTTTTAAGTAAACAATAACAAGTAGCAAGTATTCTTTTTCAAGCGTACTCAGAAACAAAATGATCCTAATTTTCAGATACACTTCACTGAATTTTAATATTTATAATATAATTACCAAATACTATAAGTCTTAGAAGCTGATAATCTAACCCAAAATTAAAGTAGAATACTATACTGCATGGAATAAAGGTTTAAAATACTGAAAAAAATTCACACAACCCCATAGAAAAAAACATGCCAACTTAAAAACTGTTTAATTAAAAATGAAATGTTCATTAAGAAGCCAGGCAGGCTCAATACCCCGTTTACAGAAACATGAGCTGTGTGATGTCAAACAAGAAATCCATGATTCATGCGTCTCTCTTGCCCACTGGCCTTAATCAATTACCCCCAAATAAAAAAATCAATATTTGTTTTAATAACAAAGAGATAAATAACCCTAAAGATAATACTGCAAGATAGATTTGTTCAATAATGTTTCTAGTAAACAGGATTACTTTTCTTCCTTAGAGCTATGCAGCATGAACCATGCAAATAGAAAGATAATATATTTTTTAAATGTGCAAGAAGTAGGGAATATTCACTAATGGGTCACTTTTCTTAAGATTTATTTGTGTATGTGTATGAGTGCACATGAGTGTGTGTGTGTGTGTGTATGTGTGTGTGTGTTTGTACTGTGTGGGTGCAGTACCTATGGAGGCCAGAAGAGGGTGCTTACACCCTGGAGCTGGAGTTAAATATACTCCAGCTATATCAGGAGCCACCTGATGTGGGTACAGGGAATGGAACTCAGGTCCTCTGTAAAGGGAGCTAATGCTTTTGTGTTGGTGGTGGTGTTGTTGTATTTGTTTAGGGGGTTTTGTTTGTTTGGGGTTTTTGTTTTTGAGTATTTTCTGAGACAGGTTTTTTCCTGTGTGTTTTTGTTTTTTAAGACTTATTTATTTTGATTTTCTGAGTATGAGTGTTTTTCCTGTGTATATGTATGTATACCACGTTCACACATTGCCCATGCAGGTCAGAAGGTGCTGGCCACAGCTAGTGTCTGGGGCAGGGGTTCCCATACTATTCCCACAGAACTAATGGATGTCTTGGAGAAGCACCACCTCCAGGTGACAGAGCCAAGCTCTTGGGGGCTCTCTGCTCCCAGGTGGCTGGGAATAATGTGTAAATGGAGGTCTAAGCCAGGGTACAGAATCTCGCTGGTGACTGCTCTCCATAATGGTTTACAGAACTCACAAAGCGACACAGACAGGAGCCATACATACTGAATATGAACAGTGAATAGCCTAAGAATAGTGACGAGGATGAGCCTTGGGCTGGGAAACCTAGCATAGGCCCGCTTAGCATCATCTGCTCAGCCCTGCCCTGTGGTGCATTCATGCAGTCTCAGAACTTGGGAGGTGAAGGCAGGAGCAGAGTTCAAGGTCATCCTCAGCTAACCATAGTGGTCAAAGTTAGCCTAGGCTACAAAAGACCCTATTTCAGTATACACACACAAGCACACACAAGCTGTCTTCCTATCACACAGAACCTTCTAAGATGCTCATGTGATATTAACATTAGGCCAGATATAATGACTCACTTGGTTACAAGGAGAATTTGTAGCAAAATAAAACTATACTGAAGGACAGTTTTGTTTTCTGGGCTTGTTTTGAGAGAGGGTCTCTCTCTATGTGGCCTTGACTGTTTGGGAACTTGCTATGTAGACCAGGTTAGCTTTAACTCTCAGCTAGCCACCTGCCTCTGTCTCCCAAGTTCTGGAACTAAAGGCATGAGCCACCATGCCTGGCAAGGGCCTTATTATTGGTGGTGAGAATTTGTTTTCCCTGCTAGGATGCAAGCCCTCCCAAAGCAGAGCACAAATGGATGGCCTTACCTGGCTTCTTCCAGAACCTTCCCCATGACTTCATTTTTTTCTTTATGATTGGCATCTTCATTTAAATCAGTTCCACCAAAGATGACCCCAAAAGGAATGCCATGACCTGCAAAATGAAGACAAGTGGAGCATATGGGACATCAGGAGGTGCCCCTTGACAACTGGTCTGCAGCCATGAAGCAAAAGTGGAAGTTCCCATAATCCAGGGCTGCATGGCTTTCTGTCATCTATTTTGAAAGAGAGCTCTAGAGCCAAGGCTGCTGGCCTGGAACTCTCAATTTTACCACCTCAGCAAACCCAGGGCTAGAACTCCAGGTGTGCACCACCATTCCCAGATGTGTGTGTGTGTGTGTGTGTGTGTGTGTGTGTGTGTGTGTGTGTGTGTGATATGTGTGGGGGCATCTTCGTGGAGTCAGTACTCTCTTTCTATCTTTACGTATGCTCTGTGAATTGAACTCTAGTGAATCATTTCACTGGTCTGGAATCCTTTTCTTTTTGAGGCAGGTTGGCCTTGAATTTATTTCCCTGAAGATGACCTTGAACCTAAACCTCAAGCTTCTACCTAGGCTGAGCTAAAGGGCTGAGATTTCCCACAAGCACTGCCACACCCAATTTATGTCCCTCTAGAGGTTGAAACAGAGGCTTTGTGCATGCTTGACAAACACTCTGCCAGCTGAGTTTCAGCCCCAGTAACTAAGCGTGGTGTGTTTTGATGTCTGTTTCATTCCGTTCAACTCTCTAGAGGTAGATAGCAGATATCACTATTAGAAACCTGCACTGGCCAGGTGGTGGTGGCATGCACCTTTAATCTCAGCACTTGGGAGGCAGAGGCAGGTGGGTCTCTGTGAGTGCGAGGCCAGCAAGAGCTAGTTCCAAGACAGCTAGGGCTACACAGAGAAAAATTCTGTGTCAAAAAAAGAAAGAAAGAAAGAAAGGAAGGAAGGAAGGAAGGAAGGAAGGAAGGAAGGAAGGAAGGAAGGAAGGAAGAAACCTGTACTGAGGAGCCAGCAAAATAGTTCTGCAAAGGCAAAAACCACACCTGACACTCTGAGTCCCATCTCTCGGACACACGTGGTAAAAGGAGAGAATCTACTCCTTTTAAGTTGTCCTCTGACTTCCACAAAGATCCCTCCCCAGCGCTACCACCATCACCAAGACCATGCCCACCAACACTACACACACATACACACACACACACACACACACACACAAATATATGTAGAAAGAAAAACCCACACTGAGATTAAGCATGCCAAGTCTCACCCATGGTTGTCAGGACTAGTTTTCAAATTAATTTGCTTTCCGTTTTAACCACGGAAAAATATCATTCCCCACCATCCATCAAAGCCAAGCTCTTCAATCCTGGGAAGAAATCAAAGAGCTCAAATGAAGCTGGTGACAGGAGAGGGTCTTTCTTAGCATCCTCAACCAGCAGCTCCAGAAGACTCGAGGAATGGGCAGCACTATGTAGACACTGGTACCTGGCAGTCACCAGGAATGGCCCCTCCCTCATGATCACCAGCTTCTAAAGCCAGGCATTGAAACAGTGGGACTCTGAAGGGTATCTGAGTGGTATCCATGGCCCTTAGAAGCAAACACAACATTCTGAACTGAACTTGCCACGTAGACCTGGCCCCTAGAACTCAGAGATCTGCCTTCCTCTGCTTCCAGATTGCCCCGTCATGTCCAGTCTAAAAGTATCTTTGAATTCATTTCATCACATATAGGGTATGGTAGCACATGCCTGTAATCCCAGCACTCTCTGTGAGTCCCAGGTCAGATTGGTTTACATAGTCCCTGAGTTCCAGGTCAGCCAAGGCTACATGCCAAGACACTGTCTCAAAAACAGACAAAGTTCATCATATACAGTGCCTGAGACAAAACATGGAAATAAGACATCATCATTCAGGGCTGGAGAGATGGGCCAGTGGTTAAGGGCATCAGTCATTCTTCCAGAGGACCCAGAAGTCCCAGCACTTGTTTGCAACTCAGCAGTCTGTAGCTCCAACGCCCTCTTCTGGCACCTACAGGCACAGCATCCTCATGGTGCACAGACATGCTGATGAAAACCCCCCCTCACATAAAAATAATAATGGGGCTGGAAATGGTTCAGCAGTAAACAGCGCTGCTGCTCTGGCAGAGGACCAGCTTTGATGGAGTGATGGAGGAAGGTCATTGGTTAATTATAATAAACCAACTGCTTGGCCTCATAGCTTAGAACATAGATGGGAGGAGGAAACAGAATAGAATTCTGGGCAGAAGAGGAAGTGAGGTCAGACTCTGCTCTGCTCCTGGAGAGACCCGACAGCTCTGCTCTCTGGAGCAGAGGCCCTGCTTCCGACCCAGGATGGACGTAGGCTAGAATCTTCCCGGTAAGCGCACCTTGGGGTGTTTACAAACAATGATTAGAAATGGGCTAGTCCAGGTGTGAGAGTTAGCCGAGAAGAGGCTGGATATAATGGGCAAGCAGTGTTTAAAAGAATACAGTTTGTGTGTTGTTATTTCGGGCATAAGCTAGCAGGCGGCTGGGATGCTGGGGACGCAGCCCCGCCACTCCTTATTTCAACAATGGAGGACCCACATGACAGCTCACAGCTGTCTGGTCCCGATCTAATACCTTCTCGTAGATTCTGTGGGCACCTGGAATACATGTGGTGCAATGTCATTGCATACACGCAGGCAAAACATATATACATGTGAAAATTTTTAATTTAAAAAAAACATCATTTAAAAAAATGCCATCACTCATAACTGATTGCTGTGAGAGACCTGGCAAAGATAGAGGATGTTTTTATCTTATTTCAGGTAAGAACAGAAAACTAGTTAGAGAGGGACTGGCTCAAACTTGTGAGCCAAGGCAGGAGAATTGTCAGGACTTCAACCCCCTCCTGGGCTACATAATGAGTTAGCTATGTTAGCCTGGGCTAACCTGGGCTGTAAAATGTAAAAACCTGTCTCAAAGCCCTGAGTGTGTTGGTGCCTTGTAACCCCAGCATTTGACAAAAGGAGGAAAGCAGGTTAAGGTCAACCTTACCAAAATTGTGAGTTCAAGGCCAGCCTGGGCTACATGAGACCCTGCCTCAAAAATCTCAAAATAACAACAAAAATGGCAGACAACTGCGGGCCAGTGAGACGGCTCATGGTGTAAGGACTAGCGTGGTAGGAGGGAACAGACACCATGCAGCTGCCCTCTGGCTCCAACACGCATGCAGTGGCACACACCCTATGAAATAGAGCAATATAATTTACAACCCAAAGCCTACCAAACTATAGTCCATGATTTTGATTTTAAAAACAACACAAAGTAAAGAGCAATCCTATGGGGTGGGGCACCTGAACTGGATCCATACTGAGTCATTGGGATGCCATCACAGACGGGTTAATCTTGTTCTCGGCCGCCTGACCCTATCTGCTTCCTTATTAGGTTTCAGCCTAAGCCATATTCTTTTTTGTTTTGGTATGGTTTTTGGTTTTTGGAGACAGGGTTTCTCTGTAGCTTTGGAGCCTGCCCTGGAACTCACTCTGTAGATCAGACTGGCCTTGAACTCAAGGAGATCCGCCTGTCTCTGTCTGCCTCCTGAGTGTGCCACCACCGACTGGCTAAGGTGTATTCTTAAGACTTCATTAAAGCTCTGAAACCTACATCAAAGCAAGTTGTCTGTTTTATATGCTAGTTAAAACATATAATAAAGCTCCCAGAATGCACCCTGCATGGCGCCCCAGCTATATTCTCTCTTAGATAAGGACAACTATAAAGTTCTGTCATTAAACACTTTAAAAATTGGTTGATTTGTACACAGAAAAAAAAAATCTTTCACACTCATCCCCAGGAGAGAAAAACAATCCCTGTGTTAGTTCAGAGTTTCTCCCAACTCAGAAGCAAACAGAACAGTGACATCTTCATGTTTACTTGAAGCAGAGGTCAAGAGTGGTGGGATTAAGCATATAAACTAAAAAGTCAAAAACAAACGAGGCGGTGGCGGTGGTACAAGCCTTTAACCCCCCACTTGTGGGGGTCATAGGTGTATCTTTGAGTTTGAGGCCAGCCTATTATACAGAGTGAGTTCCAGGACAGCCAAAGCAACACAGAGAAACCCTGACTCAAAATAAATAAATAAATACATACATACATACATACATACATACATACATACATACATACAAAAAAAGCAAAAAAAAAAAAACCAAAACAACAACAACAAAAAAAACCAGCAACTGGATCAGAGTGAGGTGAAGCAGGCTCTGGCCATCTGCCAGTCTTATCTGAACTTCGATGGCAATTTTGCCAGCATTGGACAAAACAAAATACTGAATCGTTTTTTGGCCTCCAGGTTAACATAGGAACTGATAGCATAGACACTCACCATGACTTCACGTAACTGGAGGTTTCTCTCCTGCCCACCAGTTCCCAAAGAGCCACTCTGAGGCTTAATATAAATTACAGGCTTTTTGATGGCTTCTTACTGGCTAGCTCTACATATAAATGAATCCAATTCTAATAATCTGTGTATTACCACATGCCCTGTGGCTTACCAGAAATGCTCTGGCATCTCACTCCTCTGATGGCTGCTCGGGTGTCTCCCCAACTCCGCCTTCTTTCTCCCTCACTCCCTGCTTGGATTTCCTGTCGATCTAAACTCTGCCCTGCCATAGGTCAAATGAGCTTCTTTATTAACCAATGGTAATAAAACATATTCACAGCATACAGAGGGGCATCCCGTATCAACTTCAAGAACGTACAATCATCCTGGTGTGGTGGTGGATCTCTGTGAGGTCAGCCTGGTCTACATAAGTTTCAGAGCAGCCAAAGCTACCTAGTGAGACCCTGTCTCAAAACAACAACAACAAAAGGATATGATCCAAGATGGGGTGGCATGCCTTAGCATCTAAAGTTAAACCTATGATTGCAGAGGATCCCCACAATGTGACACGGGGGAGCCTGCCTAATCCAAAACGTGGGGTGATCCCAAACTGAAGAGTCTGAACTGAAGTGAGGCCACATGTGTAAAAATGACACTCCCAACCTCACAGAGCAGGTCATTGTCACTATTGAAAATACTGTCTGAAATCACTTCAGGGGCTGAGAATGCATCTTGGCTGGTTGAGTGCTTGCCGCCATGTATGAGGCCCTGTGTTCCTTTCCCAGCACCACGTAACTAGACATGGTAGCACATGCCTAGAATCCCAGCACTTGGAAAGGGAAGCCAGGAAGGTGAGAAAGTCAAGGCCATCCTCTACCACATGGTAAGTTCCAGCCTGGACTACACGAGACTACTTCAAACAACAAACAAACCTAAATGACCCTAGGACGTGGGCCCAAGGGAATGAGAAACACAAATGAACTTCATAATCTAGCCTAGCTATCCTCCAAATATCTCACTGCCTATGTGAAGATACACATTTCTTTAAAAAAAAAAAATCTAAGATGAAGGTCTGGTGAGATAGTTTAAATGACTAAAAGCACTTGTCCACAAATCTGATGACTTACATTCAACCTCTGGAATTCACTCTATAAGGAGAGGATCTACTCCACAGACTCATCCTTTGTTCTCCATGTGAATGCCATGGTGTGCTGGCACATCACACACACACACACACACACACACACACACACAAAACACTAAAATTTAAAATTTTTAAATAAAAGCCCTTCTGCTGTAGACATTTCAGAAAAGAAGTGCCGCTATGTCTCAAGCTATTTAAACTACCTGCGATGGTTCATTTTCAACTGTCAACTTGTCACAGCCTTGAATGACCTGGGAAGAGAGTCTCAGTGAGGGTTTGTCTAGGTCAGGTTGGCCTCTGTGTTGAGATGGCCTTGGCTGAATTGATGTGAGAAGACCACGCCCGCTGTAGGTGTTACCATTCCCTAGGCAGGGAACCCTAAACTGTGTAGAAATATAGAAAAGGGGAATTTGTAGGAAGTGTGCCTGCCTTCATTTCCCTTGGCTTTGGCTGGCTGCTTCAAGCTCCTGCCTTGACTTCCCCCGATGATGATGGACTGTGACCTGAAACTGTAAGCCAAAAGCAGCAAACCCTGTCTCTCTTAAAGTTACACTTGTCAGAGTGGTTTATCATAGCAACAGGTGAAACCCAGGTAGGGAAGAGAGGCCTCCTGGCCACAGCGAGTGAGCTGCCTTAGACACAGATGCTCCGACCCAGGGCCATCACAGCTTTGTAAGAGAACCTGTCCTGTAAAGACAGGCATGTACCACTATGGCTGGTCTCATATTTAAACACATATTTAAACAGCAAAGGTATCATCAATACCTATCTTTCTAAAGTGGAAAGGCCACCAAATTTAGAAAATTGCTTAATAGAAAAAAAATGGAAACCTTGTGTAATCCTTCAGTTGGGTAACAGGGCACTGTACTTGGCATCTGGTTTGTCAGCATTTCCCCCTGTGCGGCCTTGGGAGCATGAGAGCTGTACCTTGCAGAAGTCTGCCTCCTCGGTAGAGGTGAAGGGCTAGCGCTGCTTCCAGGTTCTCGGCCGCGATGAGCTCGGCAACGTCAGATGGGCTTTCAAAGTCAAAGGCATCTCTCAGAACACACATGTGGCCGGCAGCTTCTAGGTGGTCCCTTAATGAAGAAACAGAGAGAGGGAGAGGCTGGTTACAGCTTTAGAGTCGGTCCTGGACTGAAACACAGATGGAAGCTGGAGATAGTGACAGCAGCCGTCCATTCCCCAGCCTGCAAGAGACCTCAGGCTGTGGGGGATCAAGGCCAATGTAGTCACAACTCTGAGACACGGCGAGCCTCTCAGCACATTCCGTGGCACGGGACTACCTCAAAGCCTGTCTGCCCTCTCTAATTCCACCGGTTCCTTGTTCGCTGCCCTTCACTCGAGAGAGATGGTGCCCAAAACGCATCTTCTAGCTGCCGTCACTCACATCGTTTAGATTTCTTTTTTTCATTTTATGCATAGGAGGGTTTTGCCTACATGGTGTGTCTATGCACCACCTAAACTACTGGTGCCTTCGGAGGTAGGAAGGCATCCGATCCACCAGAACTGGAGTTCTAGGTGAAGGCGGCGAGCCAAATCCAGGTCCTCTGCAGGAGCCACCAATGCTCTTAACCACGGAGCCTTCTCTCCAGGCCCTGTCACTCATTTCTTGAAGGAATATTTCTTACTTTTTTTTTTTTTTTTTAAGATTTATGTATTTATTATGTATACAGTGTTCTGTCTGTCTGTATGCTTGCTGGCCAGAAGAGGGCACCAGATTCTCATTACAGATGGCTGTGAGCCACCATGTGGTTGCTGGGAATTGAACTCAGGACCTCTGGAAGAGCAGTCAGTGAGTGCTCTTAACCTCTGAGCCATCTCTCTCCAGCCCTTGAAGGAATATTTCTGCAGCTACTGCTTGCCTTAGCCTAAGAGTTGGCGTCCTACATGCTCAGAGCAGAAGCGAAGAACTACTCTTCCATCTCCCGAAAGCTGTAGGAAGTGAGAACTTGTTAGCAAATGGCAGAGTCTAAAATCTACTGGAGAAGGAGTGCCTGAGAGATCGATGACCTCTGCGGAATCCACATGGAAGAAAGGGGAAGGGGGCCTTGTCATGGGTAATGAGAGTCATGATAACAAGTTGTTCTCAGTCTCCTAAACGTCCTTTAAACTGCCTTGTGGCGTTCACTGCATGAGCTCATAAACATTCTAAATAAAAAAATGTTTAATCTTAATACTCTGAGGACTGAAATTTTGCCCTGGTGGCTTGCTGACTTATAATACTTTTAAATTGCTTTGTCCTTATTCCTTCTGTCAAATAATAACTCGATTCAATAATAAATTCACAAAGTGCCCATTATGCCTAAGGAATTGTAGTTTTCTTTCCTAGCAAAAGGTTTTTTTTAAAAAAAAAA